>NC_132904.1:66901434-67201434 GCF_047675955.1 Chlorocebus sabaeus | reverse complement strand
GGCAAGAAATAACTAAGATCAGGGCAGAACTGAAGGAGATAGAGACACAAAAAACCCTCCAAAATATCAATGCATCCTGGAGCTGCTTTTTTGAAAAGATTAACAAAATTGATAGACCACTAGCAAGACTAATAAAGAAGAAATGAGAGAAAAATCAAGTAGATGCAATAAAAAATGATAAAGGAGAAATCACCACCAATTCCACAGAAATACAAACTACCATCATAGAATACTGTAAACACCTCTATGCAAATAAACTAGAAAATCTAGAAGAAATGGATAAATTCCTGGACACATACACCCTCCCAAGACTCAACCAGGAAGAAGTTGAATTCCTGAATAGACCAATAACAGGCTCTGAAATTGAGGCAATAATTAATAGCCTACTAACCAAAAAAAAAGTCCATGACCAGACGGATTCATAGCCGAATTCTACCAGAGGTACAAAGAGGAGCTGCTACCATTCCTTCTGAAACTATTCCAATCAATAGAAAAAGAGGGAATCCTCCTTAACTAATTTTATGAGGCCAGCATCATCCCTATACCAAGGCCAGGCAGGGACACAACAAAAAAGAGAATTTCAGACCAATATCCCTGGTGAACATTGATGCAAAAATCCTCAATAAAATACTGACAAACCAAATTCAGCAGCACATCAAAAAGCTTATCCCCCACGATCGATTTGGCTTCATCCCTGGGATGAAAAGCTGGTTCAACATACACTAGTCAATAAACATAATCCATCATATAAACATAACCAAAGACAAAAACTACATAATTATCTCAATAGATGCAGAAAATGTCTTTGACCAAATTCCACAGTCATTCATGCTACAAACTCTCAATAAATTTGGTATCGATGGGAGGTATCTCAAAATAATAAGAACTATTTATGACAAACCCACAACCAATAACATACTGAATGGGAAAAACTGGAAGATTCCCTTTGAAAACTGGCACAAGACAGGGATGACCTCTCTCACCACTCCTATTCAACATGGTGTTGGAAGTTCTGGCTAGGGCAATCAGGCAAGAGAAAGAAATAAAGGGTATTCAATTAGGAAAAGAGGAAGTCAAATTGCCTCTGTTTGTAGATGACATGATTGTATATTTAGAAAACCTTATTGTCTCAGCCCCAAATCTCCATAAGCTGATAAGCAACTTCAGCAAAGTCTCAAGATATAAAATCAATGTTCAAAAATCACAACCATTCCTATACACTAATAAGAGATAGAGAGCCAAATCATGAGTGAACTCCCATTGACAATTGCTTCAAAGAGAATAAAATACCTCAGAATCCTACTTACAAGGGATGTGAATGACCTCTTCAAGGAGAACTAAAAACCACTGCTCAACAAAATAAAAGAGAACACAAACCAATGGAAGAACATTCCGTGTTCATGGATGGGAAGAATTAATATCGTGAAAATGGCCATACTGCCCAAGATAATTTATAGATTCAATGCCATCTCCATCAAGCTACCAATGGCTTTCTTCATAGAATTGGAAAAGACTCCTTTAAAGTTCATTTGGAACGAAAAAAAGAGTCTGCATTGCCAAGATAATCCTAAGCCAAAAGAAAAAAGCTGGAGGTATCACACTACCTGACTTCAAACTATACCAAAAATCCTCAATAAAATACTGGCAAACCGGATTCAGCAGCACATCAAAAAGCTTATCCACCATGATCAAGTGGGCTTCATCCCTGGGATGCAAGGCTGGTTCAACATTCGCAAATCAATAAACATAATCCAGCATATAAACAGAACCAAAGACAAGAACCACATGATTATCTCAATAGATGCAGAAAAGGCTTTTGACAAAATTCAACAGCCCTTCATGCTAAAAACGCTCAATAAATTCGGTATTGATGGAACGTACCTCAAAATAATAAGAGCTATTTATGACAAATCCACAGCCAATATCATACTGAATGGGCAAAAACTGGAAAAATTCTCTTTGAAAACTGGCACAAGACAGGGATGCCCTCTCTCACCACTCCTATTCAACATAGTGTTGGAAGTTCTGGCTAGGGAATCAGGCAAGAGAAAGAAATCAAGGGGATTCAGTTAGGAAAAGAAGAAGTCAAATTGTCCCTGTTTGCAGATGACATGATTGTATATTTAGAAAATCCCATTTCTCAGCCCAAAATCTCCTTCAGCTGATAAGCAACTTCAGCAAAGTCTCAGGATACAAAATTAATGTGTAAAAATCACAAGCATTCTTATACACCAGTAACAGACAAACAGAGAGCCAAATCATGAATGAACTTCCATTCACAATCGCTTCAAAGAGAATAAAATATCTAGGAATCCAACCTACAAGGGATGTAAAGGACCTCTTCAAGGAGAACTACAAACCACTGTTCAGTGAAATAAAAGAGGACACAAACAAATGGAAGAACATACTATGCTCATGGATAGGAAGAATCAATATCGTGAAAATGGCCATACTGCCCAAGGTTATTTGTAGATTCGATGCCCATCAAGCTACCAATGAGTTTCTTCACAGAATTGGAAAAAACTGCTTTAAAGTTCATATGGAACCAAAAAAGAGCCCGCATCTCCAAGATAATCCTAAGTCAAAAGAACAAAGCTGGAGGCATCACGCTACCTGACTTCAAACTATACTACAAGGCTACAGTCACCAAAACAGCATGGTACTGGTACCAAAACAGAGATATAGACCAATGGAACAGAACAGAGTCCTCAGAAATAATATCACACATCTACAGCCATCTGATCTTTGACAAACCTGAGAGAAACAAGAAATGGGGAAAGGATTCCCTATTTAATAAATGGTGCTGGGAAAATTGGCTAGCCATAAGCAGAAAGCTGAAACTGGATCCTTTCCTTACTCCTTATATGAAAATTAATTCAAGATGGATTAGAGACTTAAATGTTAGACCTAATACCATAAAAACCCTAGAGGAAAACCTAGGTAATACCATTCAGGACATAGGCATGGGCAAAGACTTCATGTCTAAAACACCAAAAGCAACGGCAGCAAAAGCCAAAATTGACAAATGGGATCTCATTAAACTAAAGAGCTTCTGCACAGCCAAAGAAACTACCATCAGAGTGAACAGGAAACCTACAGAATGGGAGAAAATTTTTGCAATCTACTCATCTGACAAAGGGCTAATATCCAGAACCTACAAAGAACTCAAACAAATTTACAAGAAAAAAACAAACAACCCCATCCAAAAGTGGGCAAAGGATATGAACAGACATTTCTCAAAAGAAGACATGCATACAGCCAACAGACACATGAAAAAATGCTCATCATCACTGGCCATCAGAGAAATGCAAATCAAAACCACAATGAGATACCATCTCACACCAGTTAGAATGGCGATCATTAAAAAGTCAGGAAACAACAGGTGCTGGAGAGGATGTGGAGAAATAGGAACACTTTTACACTGTTGGTCGGATTGTAAACTAGTTCAACCATTATGGAAAACAGTATGGCGATTCCTCAAGGATCTAGAACTAGATGTACCATATGACCCAGCCATCCCATTACTGGGTATATACCCAAAGGATTCTAAATCATGCTGCTATAAAGACACATGCACACGTATGTTTATTGCGGCACTATTCACAATAGCAAAGACTTGGAATCAACCCAAATGTCCATCAGTGACAGACTGGATTAAGAAAATGTGGCACATATACACCATGGAATACTATGCAGCCATAAAAAAGGATGAGTGTGTGTCCTTTGTAGGGACATGGATGCAGCTGGAAACCATCATTCTTAGCAAACTATCACAAAAACAGAAAACCAAACACCATATGTTCTCACTCATAGGTGAGAACTGAACAATGAGATCACTTGGACTTGGGAAGGGGAACATCACACACCAGGGCCTATCATGGGGAGGCGGGAGGGGCATGGATTGCACTTGGAGTTATACCTGATGTAAATGATGAGTTGATGGGTGCTGACGAGTTGATGGGTGCAGCACACCAACATGGCAGAAGTATACATATGTAACAAACCTGCACATTATGCACATGTACCCTAGAACTTAAAGTATAATAATAAATAAATAAATAAATAAAAAACAAAAGGCTACAGTAACCAAAACAGAGACATAGAGCAATAGAACACAACAGCCCTTAGAAATAATACCACACATCTATAACCATCTGATCTTTGACAAACCTGACAAAAACAAGAAATGAGGAAAGGATTCTCTATTTAATAAATGGTTCTGGGAAAACTAGCTAGCCATATGTAGAAAGCTGAAACTGGATCCCTTTCTTACACCTTATATAAAAATTAATTCAAGATGCATTAAAGATGTAAATGTTAGACCTAAAACCATAAAAACCCTAGAAGAAAACCTAGGGAATACCATTCAGGACATAGGCATGGGCAAGGACTTCACAACTACAACACCAAAAGCAATGGCAACAAAAGCCAAAATGGACAAACGGGATCTAATTAAACTAAAGAGCTTCTGCACAGTAAAAGAAACTACCACCAGAGTGAACAGGCAACCTACAGAATGGGAGAACATGTTTGCGATCTACCCATCTGACAAAGGGCTAGTATCCAGAATTTACAAAGAACTTACAAGAAAAAATCAAACAACCCCATCAAAAAGTGGGCGAAGGATAGGAACAGACACTCCTCAACAGAAGGCATTTATGCAGCCAACAGACACATGAGAAAATGCTCATCATCATTGGCCATCAGAGAAATGCAAATCAAAACCACAATGAGATACCATCTCACACCAGTTAAAATGGCAATCATTAAAAAGTTAGGAAACAACAGGTGCTGGAGAGGATGTGGAGAAATAGTAACGCTTTTACACTGTTAGTGGGATGGTAAACTAGTGAGACTGTGGAAGACAGTGTAGTGGTTCCTCAAGGGTCTAGAACTAGAAATACCATTTGACCCAGCCATCCCATTCCTGGGTATATACCCAAAGGATTATAAATCATGCTGCTTTAAAGACATGTGCACACGTATGTTTATTGTGGCACTATTCACAATAAAAAAGACTTGGAACCAACCCAAATGTCCATCAATGATAGACTGGATTAAGAAATTGTGGCACACATACTCTATGGAATACTATGCAGTCATAAATGAGGATGAATTCATGTCCTTTTTGAGGACATGGATGAAGCTGGAAACCATCATTGTGAGCAAACTATCGCAAGGGCAGAAAACCAAACACCACATGTTCTCACTCATAGGTTGGAATTGAACAATGAGAACACTTGGACACAGGGTGGGGAACATCACACACCAGGACCTGTCATGAGATGGGGGAAGGGGGGAGGGATAACATTAGGAGAAATAGAAATACCTAATGTAAATGACAAGTTAATGGGTGCAGTACACCAACATGGCACATGTATACATATGTAACTAACCAGCACGTTGTGCACATGTACCCTAGAACTTAAAGTATAATAAAAAAATTTCTTTAATAGTTTAATCAGGTTTCCAAATTAGTGAATATTTATGTGTATGGAAATTTATCACAGAATTGCTTTTATGTCTTTGCTTCTAACAGTTGGTGCTAAATTTTAGTGATTATGTAGATGGGTTAAAGTTTTGACCTTTTGGAAGTTTGTTTTCTTGTTGTTATTGTTGATTTTAATTACTTTGTAATAAATTATCAATCTTTGTAAGAAAAAAATCTGAATAAAATAGAAATAGAGAACTTTTTAAACGAGATTAAGGTATCTATGAATAACCTATAGTGAACATCGCACTTAACTGTAAAAGACTGAACATTTCTTCCCTAAGATTTAGAATGAGGAAACAATAATCTCTTCTGGCTGCTTCTATTGAACATTATACCAAGGATTCCAGAAAATGCACTAAAGAAAAAAAATAAAGTTTCAAGTTTGGGAAGAAAAAGTAAGATAATTTCTATCTACAGATGACATCAACCTATATATAGAAAATTTTAAGGAATCCATCAAAAAACTACTAACACTAATCAGTAAGTTTAGCAAGGCCACAGAATATAAAGTAAAGATTAAAATATCAATTGTATATCTGTACAGTTGAACAAGTTGAAAGTAAACAATCTAAAAATTAAAAAAAATTTATAAAATTATGAAAATTCAAAAAATAGAAAAAACAAAATGAATACAAAATTTGTACACTGAAAACTACAAAGTGATGCTTAGGAATTAAAGAAATTATTAATAAATCAAAAATACTTTATATTTATTGATTGGAAGATTTTATATAATTAAAATACCAGTTACCTCCAAGTTGATCTATAGTTTCCACAAAATCCCATGGAAAGTCTCATCAGGCCTGTTTGTAAAAATTGAGAAACTTATCCTAAAATTCATAAGGAAATGCTATGGACCTATCATAGCCAAACCAATTCTGAAAAAGAAAACCAAATTTGGGAAAATTACACTACTCAATTTCAAAAATCTCTGCAAAACAGCACTAGTCAAGACAGTGTCTATCATCATAAGGATAGGCATACAGACCAATGAGAAAGAAATAAGAGTCTAGACATACATTCATGCCTTAACCTTCTCTTGAGTTGCCACAAGGGTGACATGACAATTAAATAGCAAAAAGATAATCTTTTCAATAAATGGTACTGAGGCAATTATATATCCATATGCAAAATGATAACTTAAGACCTTTATTACATACCATACACAAACGTTAACTAAAAATGGATCATGAGCCTAAATGTAAGAGTTAATACTATTTAATATTCATAAGAATATTGAGGATAGGAAGTTCACGACCTGGGTTAGGAAGATAGTTTAGATAAAACACCACTAGCTCAATTCATAAAGTATAAAGTTGATTTTAAGAATTCACTGAAATTCAATACTTTTGTCCTTCAAAACACTGAAACATAAAAGAAAACTAAATTTTAGAGGTCACCATCACACTCATATTAAGCAAAGAAGTGAAACAAACAAGCAAACTAAAAATTTTAAGAACAAAAGCTAACATAAAACTTCTATCTCTTTATGGAGAAAACGACAAAACTTGGTTGAAGAGGGGAAAACTCAATGAAAAGAATTAATATACAGATTAACTATAACTCCATTATAAATCTCAAAAAATTATCCTGGAACTTGGCCATATCATTCTTAATTTTCTGTGCAATTACAAATGATCCAAAATGTCTGAGGCATTTTTTAAAAGACTCAAGAAGGAACACGTTATATTACTATCAAATCTCATTGTAATTCTAAAGAAATTAGAACAATGTGATATTGCCCCAGACAGAACTGAAAATCTAAAAATAGATCTTTTGATATGCAGAAATTATAGATGTATTATTTAACATCTATGGGGAAATATACATTTTGGAAACTGCTATATTTAAATATATATATATATTTAGATCTCAGTCTTATAGTATGCATCGAAAATAAATTCTAAATGGAACAAGACCTAAGTGAAAAGATTATTATACTTATATGAAAACATAGGAAACCTTATAATATCAAAACACTTTTTTATAAAACTAGACATAACCTGTTCAAACCATAAATGAAAATATCAATAAATGTGTCAATGTCAAAATTAAAACATCTATTACAACGGGTATTCATGCATGTGGTTAAAAGATGAGGGGAAGAATAAACAAAATGTGACAGAATGCGACAATATTTGCAATTTGCACCATTGACTAAACTTTGGAATTTGAAATATATAAAGAACTATAATAAATAAGGAGTTGGACAATCTAATATAAATCTAGAAAAATATGAACAGTGATTCATATAAAAATAAAGACAAATGATGAACAAATATATTAAACATCTATCTTAGTGGTTGCTGAAATAATACATATTGAAAATGATGAAACACTCTCCACTCACCAAATGAGACAAGATTATAAAATTTGATAAAATTATGTGTGGGGGAAAGATATTAAAAGGCAACTTCAAATCAAGGCTGTAAGGGTTTTGCAATTCTGCAGCCACGCTGAGAGCAATTTGTCACAATCTATTAAAATAAGAAATTCATTTGATTTGGCAATTCTAGCTCTTGATATATCTGTCAGAGAGACATTCATATTCATAAAAAGGCATAAGAAAGATTGTGGTCTTCAAGAGTAAAAAATAGATTTCTTCATAGAGAGAAGATGTCTACTATTATTAATCAGATATATGATTATGATGCATGATAGATAACCTTACGGTCAAGAATAAAAACATTTTTGAGTTTAAAATAAAGTTGCAGAATGATTTGTGCCTTATGGTATCATATATGTTTTAAAAACTTCCAAAAGTACTACCTCTCAGCTACATTTGTATGTAAGCACCTAGAGATAGTCTTAGAAGTGTGTGCATTAAATTGATTTGATCAAAATAGTAATGACTGGGGGTGGGGGACTAATATTGAATTGCAATGGGGTTGAAAATGATTGGCTTTAACACCAATACTTTATTTTGTTTCTTGGTAAGGTGGCTCTCATATTAAATGAGTAACTGTTTATTCAGTAAGCTCCATTGTCTCTCTTCAAAATTTTCTTTCGTATTCAACCCTTTTACTCATCAACAGTGTGGTAGTGTTCGATGAAGCTTTTAATTGCATTGTACCCACATACCCACGTTTTCCTGCTCCTCCATATGGAGCCCACAGTGTTATTTCTAATTTGCAATCTGGTAATGTGGCTTTGGTGTCTTTCCTTAAAATCACCTGATTTTTCCACTACTTTAAAATAAAGGTCATATCTTTAACGATCATAAAAACTTTATCACCCTCTACCCCTAGATAACCTTTACTTATTAACCTATTTCTATCCTATTTCCACCCATGAACCTGAGGTTCCCAGAACAACTGTGATTTCTTGAATATGTCACTGGGTTCTAAACCTTCAAACAATACATTAATAAACAGAATTTCTTCACCCTTTCGGCATCAGAACACTTTATAGGTATCATGAAGTTTCAGCTTAGGCATTTCTTTTATTTTCCCTGACTGCCTGTTTTCAAACACACAGCCTGGGATGGGATATTTACCTCCTTCTATCACACTATGGCACATAGTGTTGAGTACCTGCCATTCTCAAATATTAATATTTCTTCCTTTGCCTTCCTCCTTATTGGAATGTTACCTCCTAAAGAGGTTTAGTTATTTATGATTGTAAGTTCAGGTCCTGATTTATATTAAGTCTCAGAGAATGTGATTCACAAATCTTTTACACTTCTATTTTGCAGTTACACAATTCCATTTTTCTAAACTTTCCTCCTGGATTTGATCCTTCTTTCTGAAATTCCACTAAGCTTTCTTATTTCTTTCTCAGAAATACCCCATTCACCGCTCATATATACCTCACATAAGTTTCTCCAAAATACTATTCCTTCCTTTAGAGGAATTCTTTCTTACCAACGTATTTCTACTCCCTTCCCTTTCTTTATGACTCTTAGAGTCTCTGCCTCTCTGACTGAAGTATATAAGAGATTGAGCTTCTGAGCAGCTGAGCTTACAATCAGGAGAACAGAGATTTTTAATGCATGTCATGCACTTCATAGATTGTTACTGGTAATTAAAACAGATCAGGTAGTGGGTGTGTTTCACAGAAGCTAAAGTAGAAAAGGTTTGAGACAGGTGACTTTTGTGGGGGCAGTTAAGCCACCACACAGGAATTTTGCATTTAATAGGCCTCCTTCATCGCAGAATTTTGAAAACCCTGTTATACACACCTAACTAGCATACCGGAATCACATACCTCTTTCCTCATGTATGCTTGTTCACACACGAAGGATACTCATGTTTAGTAAGCAATGTCTATAACATCACATAAGAGACATATATACATGCACACACCCATCCAAATTAGTACACAGAAACACATGTATACTCATACACACATATAAAAAATGTTTAAATTCAGAAGGAAATATTTTTGAGGCAGATCCATATCAAATTAATAGGCATTCAAACAAAGTACATATACACATGCAAGGATGCATAAATACACAAATAAATATCTATTCTCTAAGAATCACTTCTGTATATATAGTCTATATATGCATATACTCACATGAAATGGCATGTGATCATGAAAGTACCTGTACACGTATATATGATGTTATACATACATGCATATATATGATATGATATATGTATTCATCTCTATAAATCCTGAGTGGCAAGTACTGTCAACCAATCTCTTGTCACCTCAAACAATCAAAGCTGGTAAAAACAAGACTCAATCATTTTTCCATAAACACACATCTAAAGACAGTGAGTAACTTCTATCTCTTCACGTACAAACATATTCGTCAGAGATTCACAAACATCCTTTCAATATGCAGCACACATACCTGCATTTATATGCATTACAAATGCAGAAGATCATAAACACATTTCTTGTGATCACATCACACACACTGTCAGATCATTCTTATTTTACTTCTAATGTTTGGCAGATTGCCACAAATACAAGTAACTCTTTCTCTTACTGAATATTTCTTTCTATAGACCTAATTTTATGGATTCAAAAATCACAAGAGAGGACTTGGTCACTATAAGACATTTACAAATATTGAACAATGTTTTCTGGGAAAGGACAAAAGTTGTATTCATTACCAGATTAGTTCCTATTAACATGACTAAAGGGATGGAACATAAGAAATTTAGGTATAAAGGTGATTTGATGCTGGTGTAAAGGAGAGACCTGTGTAGCCACATAGAGATGGCAGACATTATGGACAAATTTGCTCACTTTACACTTGTGTCCAGAACCAGTCCTGGCTATCAGAGTTCTCTTAAAATTCTCCCTGGTACTTACCAGACCAGCATGGAAGAGGATGGGTCAGACAGAGTCTTTGGTTGCAGATAATTGCTACAGTGTTATAATGGCTTCAAGAAGTGGACAATATGAGAGAATTTATAGCATCAATTCTCCAGTTGTGCCATAGGGGATAAACCACAGAAGGAAGAAAGGTCTAGCAGAGTGGACTTGTTACCATGGCAATGATTGCTCCTCCATATCCTGGACGCTGCTTTGTCTCTGTATTAACCCTGAATGTACTAAGAGAGATATCTTCAGTGCTCAACACCAAGGAATCTGCTGAAGACATGATATATTCCATAGATAAATTAACTAACAAAGTAAAAGATCAAATTAGGTACATCATGAAATATAGATATGAGATCTATGTATATAGGGGACTCCTCCACCCCTCCGCAAAAAAACAACCACGAAAGAAAAGCAAGCATAGCATCTGGGGTTGAGAAAGAAAACAATATAGGAAGAGAAATGATTTAGGTAATAGGTCTTAAATTTAGATAATAACCTCCCATATTCTCGGTTTTAAATCTTAGTGGGTATTTGAAATACAAGGCAAAGCAATCAGTTCTGCTGCTCTGTGTATTCAGATTATTTCTCATGCTGTGTCTTCACTGGGGATTCCCACAGGATTCAGCTTTGCACTGAAGGATTGTGGAATGAGGACCACAGCAGATTATCATTGGAGCAAGGTAAGTAGAAAATCAGACCATATATAAGGCGTAGAAAATAATGCCATTGAATTTTCAAGTTTCCCCAAGTTCCTCCATCCAGGACTTTTGGCCACCAGTAAGTTTAGAACAATTTATACAGTTTTTGAGATATATTTCAGCGATGTTTGGTCAGAAAAGTCTGCTCCAACTTTCTAGTTCTAAAGTATGATATTATAGGGTCATTTATCTCTAGTTGTCTTCGATTTTTCACCCCTTTCCAAACTGCTGCTTCATAACTCTTGCCTTTGCACCTGCAGTTATATCTGTCTTCTCTCCATTTTCTATTTCAGGAACCAATTCATCCTTCCTGTAGGTATACGCTACCAGTCCCCATAGGCCTTGTGATAATTACTTTCCTTCAAACAAATTGCTTCCAATTGCACAGCCTCTGTATGTAGCCTCCACACATTTATATAGCATAACCTACTCACTATTGCAACTCCTTCCATGCCTTCCTACTACCATGTGAGCTATTTAAAGACAAAGACTATCTTTATATTTTATATTTTTTCATTTACACAGCAACATCTATCCATTATACTTGAAATAAGTTTCATGAATTCTATGAGTTGTTTTGAAAATCCTGCTTAAACAAAACTTTCTCTTGTTGCCCGGATTCAGAAGTCGTATCTCCCTCCTGTCTGCAATGGGCACTGTGCTTTTCTTATTGCTCCACCTTCTCCATCATAATTTCTCAGTCAACTTCTCAACTTCTCAGAAATTGATTTAAGTTTTTAAGAGGTGTCAAATTACTTTCCCTGTCTTCTTTCTTTCCTTCTAGGCTCAGAAACAGGGGTATCCACACTCTTTTCTCCCTCCTCTTCCCTCTCTTTCTTGCTTCATCTGCTTACTTCCTACCCTCTCCCTGATTATTTGCTCACTCTCACTCGTAGTCAGACTTTCCTTCCCACACTTGTTTCTCCTACTGTGCAGTTCACTCACCACACCTGGTTTCTCCCAGCGAACCTCACACACTGGTGTGGTGAACTGCCTGGTCTGTATCTTTATGTTTCTCTGGTTGTACCGTATCTAGGAAAGTGGGTGGGGTGTGGGGTACAGGGAGGGTAATGACAGGTGTCCAGCCTTGCTTTGCCAGAGCCCCATGGGGAGGCTCAAAGATAATAGTTAAAAACCTGTTGCTCTGCCCAATAGAAGAACCATGATGACCTTTGAACTGCAGCAGGAATGAAAAAAATCTCTCCATCCTTAACATCCTGTCTTGATCTTATAGACTATCAAACAGATCCCCTCTGCCCACACTAGCCCTAAGCTCATAGACCTGGTAGGCCCTGATGCTCTGTCTTACCCTGACCTGTCTATTTTGGAGCATTTACCACAACCCCTCCCTGGCATTTTTTTCAGAGAGTAGATAATTAGCTCCAGAGAGTGCTCCTGGATCAGTCCTCTGGGACTCATTCTGGTTTTGATGGTTGTCTTTGTTTTGACTAATTGCCATTAGCTTAGTGGGAGTACCACATGGTGTTTATAGCGCCAAAGCCACAGGTCTTATCTCTGCAAGGATCACTTTGTTTTGCACCCTCAAAGGCCAGAATCCACTCAAAGACTACCTGGGCTACGGAATGAGCTCTTATCCTTGGTATGGTTTGATCTCCATATCTGGCCATGGGCACACTGTCACTTATAAAGCCAGATGTCGCTGAAATATATAAGCTAGTTTGACTGGACACCCTCACCCCTCTGGCCTAGTCGTTTTTATTTCCCTTTTTCGTCTCTCTTCCCTGTACTTCACATTTTCTCATTTCCCCTGCCTTTTCTTATTCTTAATAAATGCCTTGTTTTCTTATGGATCAAGTATCACCAGACACCCCCACGACCCATCCCAGCTTGTGGCTTTTCTGTCACACCTTGGACATAATCAGCCAAATCTCTGTAAAGAGCTTGGGCTCTCACTGTGTGTCATGCCATCCACTGCTCCTCCCCTCCTTCAGGCCCTTCTGGGGTGCTTCTGTTTATGTAATCCCTGCAGCAGACCTGGGTAACCAGATCCCAGATCATGGATTTATCTTGGCTCATCCCTGTCACTTCTATACTCCCTTTCAGGAGATGGTGCATTAATCTTTCTATCCCCGGGGTCCAGACAGACTTCTCCTGGACTCAGGTTACTCCATCTCTCCTCCAAATTCCAGCTGGTGTGATCTATTGGACCTAGAGGCTGCCCTCAAACTTATCAACTGAAATTTAACCCCATGGTGAATGGAGCAGGAGACACTGATTACATTGGCTTTTGCTACGTCCACAATCCCATATCCAGGGTCTGTCTTAGGCTCTCTGTTGTGTTCAATGTACCATTTCCTATCCCTTCATCACCCGGGGGTCCAAGGCCATCTCTCCTCTAATCTCTAAACAGTAGAAAGAACCTCTTATCTATCTGCACTATGATGTCCTTGGCATCCAAGGTGGTGATTTATTAATGTGGCAAATAAGTTTATCCTAATATATTAGAGGGAGGGACAGAATTAAACCATCCCTAGGTCCCTCCTTTCTGCAGATTAAGGCATGTGTTATTTGACATTATGTTTCAGGAGGCCACAGTATGTTGCTGTACTGTTCAGATTTAGACTAATCTTGGGGAAAATCTTTACTTTGTCACTTTCTCCCTGTAAGGCTGTGGACCAGCTACTTCACATAACTGAGCTTCAGTTTCCTAATCAGTAAAAAGAGATGGAATGAGAGCAAAGTGTCCAGCACAATGCCTAACTCCTATTATTTACAGTCTTTGCATGTTGTTACCCCTTTGATGGGTAAAACGGCTTTCCCTCAACAGATCATTTTGAGCACCTGATATGTGCCAGGTATTGTTCTAGGCTGCAGTAGTAAACAAGGGAGATAAGACTACTTTTATGGATTTTACATTTCAGTAAGAAGTGGCAGAAAAGAAAGGACTAAACAGTTATGATAATTCCAGATGACTCTAGGTAAAGTCTGTAAAACAAACAGAAAAGGGTCATGGGGTAATAAATAAAGAGGACTGAATTCTGCACAAAAGGTAGAAGAAGTAATATTTAAGCTGAGAGCTCGATGCTGATAATGAGCTAGCCATGAGGAGATATGGAGAAAACGTGTTCCAGGGCAGTAGTAAGGCAGGGAGGCAAGACTCAGTTTGGCATTTCCGAGAAGAAGGTAGCCAGTGTACTTGGAATCACAAGAAGAAGGGAAAGGTTACAAGAAGCCTTTGGAGACATTTGCAGGACTATGCCATATAGTGCCATCAGGCTTGGTTAGAAATGTCAATTCTAAGTGCATAGGAAAACATTGCGATGTGTTAAAAGCCGAAGAGTATAAAAGTGTGATTTGTAATTTTAGAAAGTTCCTTCCACCTCCCATGTAGAGTAAGAATGGACTTTGGCAGACAAAAATGGAAGCTAGGAGGCCACTTAAGGGAAACCTTTCAAAGCAGTTAAGAGTGGAGGAAGAGTGACTCCGTATGCCTCTCAAAGCAAACTATGTTTCTGCATTTGTGTGTGGTACTACCATCCCTCTATACCATCAGGGAAGAACACTTAAAATTACTCTAATATTCTCTCATGAATCACTACACATTTACTGAGTTCTGCTGTGTCTCTGTGATGTTATTGGTAGCCCAGCTTGTTCTACTCTATTGCCTTCACCCTCATTTACAATGCATTTAGCCTTGTTTTGCTTTCTGTTCTTCATCACTTCCTCTTCTTCTAAAGAATATCTCTAATCATTTCATTTTCTCCTGCAGAAGTTTTTCATTGTTCATTCTCTGCCCCTTGAATAAAATTCAAATTCTTATGGTAGTCCACATCCCTAATACTCTAGTTCCAATATTTCCACTTTTATTGTTATTTTAATATTTGTCTTATTTATTCTCTAAATCTTTCATAGGATTTTAAAAATCACGATTAAAAAGTGCATCAAATAAAATGTACTATCTTAACCATTTTTAATTGTACAGTTTAGCAGTGACACATATATTAACATTGTTATGAAACAGAGCTCCAAAACTTTTTCATCTTGCAAATCCGACTCTACGCTCGTGAAACCACAGCTCCCTGTTTCCACCTGCCCATAGCTTCTGTTAACCACTGTTCTGTTTTCTGTTTCTATTAATTTGACTAATTCAGATACTTTATGTAAGTGGCATAACACCTTATTTGCCTTTGTGTAACCAGCCTATTTCACTTAGCATTACATCCTCAAAGTTCACTCATGTCGTAGTATGTGACATGACTTGTTTATTTTTAAGGGTGAGTAATTTTCCATGTATATACCAGATTCTGTTCATCCATTTACTTGCTGATGGAAATTTGTGTTGCTCCCACCTCTTGGCTATTGTGCATAATGCTGCTATAAACATGAGTATGCAAACATCTCTTTGAGATCCTCTTTCAATTCTTTTGGATATAAACCCAGCTGTGGGATTGGTGGTTCATATAGTAATTATATTTTTAAGTTTTTGAGGAAACTTAATCCTATTTTTCATATCAGTTGCACCAATTATACTCTATCAATAGTGTCCAAGGGTTTCAATTTCTCCACATCCTTGTCAACACTTGTTATGTCCTGTTTTTTTTGTTTGTTTGTTTGTTTTTAACTGTAGTCATCTAATTGGCATGAGGAAATATCTCATTGTGGTTTTGATTTGCACTTCTCTTATGGTTAGTGATGTCGAGCATATCTTTATATTCTTGTTGGTCATTTATTTGAAGACGTGTTTATTCAAGTATATGTTTAAGGTTCAATCTATTTTGTCTGATAATAGCATAGATGTCCCTGTTTCCATTTTGGTTACCACTTGCATGGATACTCTTTTGCCATCCCTTTAATTTCAGATTATGTTTATCCTTAGATGTAAAGTTAGTTTCTCTTAGACAGTATATAGTTGGATCCTGTTTTATCCATTCAGCCAACCTATGTTTTTTGATTGGAGAGCTTAATCCATTTACATTTAATTACTAATAGAAAAATACTTATTACTGTCATTTTGCTAATTATTTAGTATATATGTCTTGCAGCTTTTATGTACCTTCTTTCCTATCTTGCTGCCTTCCTTTGTGTTTCATTGACCTTTTTAGTAGTGACATCTTTGATTCTTTTCTCATTTTCTTTTGTGTGAAAATATCTACAGATATTTTCTTTGTGGTTACTATTGCAATTACATAAAATATATTAAAGTTATAGCATTTTATTTTTAAACGATAATAACTACAATGACATACAAAAACTCAACTCCTTTATAACTCCACTCCCCACTTTATGTGATTGATGTCACTTATTATACCTCTGTATATTTTGTATGCCCATTAAAATAGATTTTACAGTTCTTTTATATATTTTTATTTAACTTATATGTACAACAATGACAATAATCCAAGGTATTATATTTGTCTGTATTTACGTTTTATTGTAAAACCTCATATTTGTGTTTGACTTTGCCTTAATATCTGGTATCCTTTCATTTCAACTTGAGGAACTGTCTTTAGCATTTCTTGCATTAAGAAGGTCTAGGTTAAGGAGCTTCCTCAGTTTTTGTTTATCTGGGAAATACTTTTCATATTTGGAGTACAATTTTGCTCAAAACAGTATTTTTACTTGACAGTTTTCCTCCTTACCTCCCTCCCTCCCTCTCTCCTTCCCTTCCTTCCTTCCTTCCTTCCTTTTTCCTTCCTTCCTTCCTTTTTCCTTCCTTCCTTCCTCCTTCCTTCCTTCCTTCCTTCCTTCCTTCCTTCCTTCCTTCCTTCCTTCCTTCCTTCCTTCCTTCCTTCCTTCCTTCCTTCCTTCCTTCCTTCCTTCCTTCCTTCCTTTTCTTTCTTTTCTTTCCTTGAATATATCATTCCACTCCCTTCTGGTCCGCAAGGTTTCTGCTGAGAAATTCTCCGATAATAATATGAAAGCTGGTTGCTTTTCTCTTGCTGTTTTTAAGATTTCCTTTTCGTTTTTAACTTTACACGTTTTTATTAGAATGTGTCTCTGTGTGGTTCTCTTTGGACTTATCTTAATTGATATTGAGCTTCTTGAAATTTTATGCCCTTTTCCCTCACTAATATTTGGAAAGATTTTGGCCATTACTTCTTTAAATAACCTCTCTTCCATTTTCTCTCCATACTCTTGGATTACCACAGTGTGTATTTGTACCCTGGTAGTACACCTGATAGTATCACATAAGTCACTTAGATTTTTTCCACTTTTCTTCATTCTTTTCCTTCTTACTACTAACTTATTGATTTAAATGATTAATATTCAAGTTTTCTGATTTGTTCCTCTACCTGACCAAGTTTGTTGTTGAATCTCTCTAGGAACTTTTTAAATTTGGTTATAGTATCTGTTTTGTTCTTTTTTTTTTGTAGTTTATATTTCTTTGTTGATATTCTATTTTGTTCAAGTATCACTTTTTAATTTTGTTTAGTTGTCTATGTGTGTGTTTTTTTTTTTTTTTTTTTTAGCTCATTGAGCATACTCATGACAGTTGTTTTAAATTTTTCATCAGGCAGCTTACTGATTTTGTTTCTTTGATTGGGTTATGTTTTCCTCTTTCTTTGTATGCCTTGTAATCTTTTGCAGGTATTTGAGCACTTGAAATAATAACTTCCTTTTCCCATCTTTTATGCTGACTTTTTGCAGAAAAAGATCTTCACCAATCAGCCAGACTAGAGGTTCTAGAATATCTCCTTTTCTGATCTCTTGTTCTCCCTGCTATCTGCCTACAGAATTGCAGCTCTAATGTGTTGCAGTGCTTACTTATGTTTCCAAATGCTTGCAAACTCTGCCACTGATCAGTCTGTGCTGCAAGTCAGGTGAGACAGAAACTGGTCACTAGTCACCATAGGAGCCTCTAGACAAACCAGATAATTGAACAGTCTTTTTTTTCCATCGCAAGGAAGAAGACTATGGATGGGAGGATTCTTCCCAGTTACATGCTATTCTGGGTAGATAGAGGAGTACAAACAAGAGGGCTAATGCCACAAATTTGTCTACTAAATTCTTTCTTGATTTTACATTGGCCTGAGTTCTGTAGTTTTCAACTTGTTTCTACAGTTCTCACAGAGGAATTCTCACTCACATATTGTTGTTATCTCAGTGTTTCTATGGGAAAAGGAGGGCTTGGAGCTTTCTACTCTGCCATCTTGCTGACATTATTCCATCTCATAGTGTTTTATTAATTATTATTATCATTTTGTATTTACCAATATACCTAGCACAGTGCCTTTAATATAGTTGTAGCTCAGTTGCTGTTTAGGATTTATGGATGAATGATGACATATATGTCCTGGAAAGATGGATATAACAACTGAGAGTAAACTGGATTGGCACGGCAGAGACTAGCAACACAGACACAGAAGTTTAATGTAATTGTGCATATAGTAGATGATGAGTATTTGGTCTTGGCCTTTTGGATTGATGATGTAAAGGAACAAGTAGATGCAAAAAGAATTTTAAAAGTAGAATTATATCAGGGTTTTTTTGTGCAGTCAAATTAGTTCTCTCTAACGTGATTGTAACCTATCAGTTCATATCCATGTCTGCTATCTATTTCTGTAATAAAACACGCTTGCTTTGGCATTCAAGATCACCAACTGTCTATTGCCACTCTCTATCTTGAAATTCCCTTTCATTTTTCCCTACATGGATCCTAACCCAGTGATACTAATGACCTCACCTGACTTCAGATGAATAAATCTTATACTTGCGTTTGTGCCTACATAGAAATAATAAAACTCTCCTGCAATGTTTATATTAACTCATATACTAATTCTATACTTCCACCAAACCCATTTATTTCTCACTTTTTCTGAGAAGCATCTAACTTCTACATAAAACCTCATAGTATTTTCATTTTATGAATATCTACAGATTGTATTCAAAGACAATTATATGGTAAAATACTCTATTTTTTTGAGAGTTATAACTATTTCTTATCTCCTTTATGGAAATACTATTTTTCTCATCTCTCCCTAATTCAAGAATGGGGGGTATGGGAACATGATGACGTGTTTTTGGATGTGTTGAATGGAACTCTGTGGGTCAAGTAGACTTTGGTCTAATATCTACAAAATATATGTAATAATTTGGTGCTTCCTGAAGTGAAAAACAGATATCTTCTTCTAGGGGTTGCGTGTCTCATGTTCAGATACTTGCAAATACATAATATAGCAGAGATAATCACAAAAAGAAAATATATAAAACAATGTGCTGCAGTGAAATGATGGAAACTGGAGCCTGTCTTATGGGATAAAAAAGAGGGTAACTTTTTCAGTCAAGGAGAAAAGATCGTGGTGATTTTTATGAAGAGTTATTCCTGTTACTATGACTGTTAATATAAGTTAGAGAGTGAAGACATCCTTTTCTCTTCTTGTTCCTCACTATATTTCCTCAAATCCACACAGCAGAGCAAAGCAATAGGATCTCACTTCCTGCTGCTTTCTCCTGTGCAAACTTTCATACTCATTTAGGCCTCATACTGTATTTAGATCCTCACTTAATAAATTTAGATCTCAGAATATCTCTTGTCACTTACTGAGACTTGTGTTTCAAATGTCTTGAACAATCCCTGGGACTGCTGCAGATTCTCTTCAGGATGATGACAATCCTAACAACCACCACATTATGTTGAAACTTAATTAAAAAAAGACTTAAGTGTACCTATCCACCCCAGGACTTTGGTTATTCATTGTCTAGCAATATTTTATCAGCTAAAATCACCATGTACCATGATCTTTGTATTAAGCCTCCAATCAAACTCTGTTCATTTATATTAACTGCATCACCATTTCATCTTTACATTATTGTCCTTCTATAATCTCATCTTTGTTTCCTCTCTCCAAATATTCCCACTCTATCCTCTGAAACCCCACTGCTTCTCAGTTAACAATTTTTGCTGTTTTTTTCTCTGTCCTTATGGGCCTTTCACCTCCTGCCCTAACTAAAACATGGTGTCATCATATTGTGATGCCTCCCCTGAAGCTCTTTCAAATGGGGTTACTCCTGTTTTCTACACATTTTGTTGTCTTTCTCAATCCTGTATGACTCTAACACTGGCACACCTTAATCTTCTTGGGGCAAAAGAAGTTACTTTTAGATATATCTCCTTTCCTCTTCATTAATAGAACATCTTATATTCGGATAATTAATAAATATTTTATCACCTATGCTAGACAATTAGAGATAAGAATAAATTCAGATTACGGTGAAATTGTGAAAAATATGATTTCTGCTAAGGACAGGGACTTATTTTCACATATAGTTGAAATGATAATATTTATAGACTAATAAATCATTACTTTGATCAAAATACTTAGAAGATGATTAAAATGATGCCATTTTATGTGTTAAAATGAATTTAAAAACCCTTCTAGTCTTTCTTTTCAGTGTTATTTTCCCCTAACATACAGGAATTAAATTAGAAATCATAGAAAGATATCTAACATACCCAAATATTTTTAAAAATATTACATATAATTAAAGTAAATTAGAAAATATTAAAATTAATGAAAATAAGAAGTCTGTATATCAAAATTTGCGGTACCTCAATAAAGCAGTGCTGAGAGGAAAATTTATGGCATTGAGGCCTTAGATGGGAATAGAAAAAAAAGTCTTAAATTCGTATTTTAAGCTTCAATCTTAATGAATTAGAAAGTAAAAACAAATTAAAACCAAAGCAGGCCGGCGGCGGTGGCTCATGCCTGTAATCCCAGCACTTTGACAGGCTGAGACAGGCAGATCATGAGGTCAGGAGTTCGAGACCAGCCTGGCCAACATAGTGAAACCCCATCTATACTAAAAATAATAATAATAATAAAATAGCCAGGTGTGGTGGCATGCACCTGTAGACCCAACTACTCGGAAGGCTGAGGTACAAGAATCGTTTGAACCCGGGAGGCGGAGGTTGCAGTGAGCAGAGATGGTGCCATTGCCCTCTAGCCTGGGCGAGAAGAGCAAAACTCTGTCTCAAAAAAGGAAACAAATGAACAAATAAACAAACAAAAAACAGAGTAATCAGAAAGCAGGAATTAATAAAGATCAGAGAAGAAAATATTGAAATTGAAACAGAAAAACAGCAAAGAAAATCAATAAACCAAAACCTTTTTTAGAAGATCAACAGAATTGATATTCCTCATATGAGTTTTCAGTAATACTGTGTAACAAATTATCAGAAACATAGTAGCTTAAAACATATCCAGTATTAACTGGAGTTCTGCAGGTCAGAGGTCTGGGTGCCTCAAACAGGTTCTTTGCTCAGGGTCTTAGAGCGAAAAATCCAGGTGGCAGCTGGGCTGGACTTTGACCTGAGACTCTTTGGGAAGAAACCATTTCCAAGCTCCTTCAGTTTGTTGGCAGAATTCAGTTCCTTTCCTTTATAGGTCCTTGTTTATTATTGGCAGTTGGCTAGAGGTCACTTTCACGCCGTAGAAGCTGCTCAGTTCCTGTAAATATGGTCTCTCCCATCTTCAAAACCATAAATGGCATATTAAATTCTTCATATACTTCAAACATCTCTGACTTCCTCTTCTTCTACTGGCAGGAAAAAAAGTATCTTTCTGTTTTTTTTTTTTTCTTTTTTCCTCAAGTGATTAAACTTTCCTAGATAATCACCTTTATATTATGTAACATAAAATCATAATGAGTGTAACACTTGGTGAAGTATTTTAAAATCTGTCTACCACATTCGCCTAACCAGACTGACAAAATGCGAAAGCATAAAGTATTAATATTAGAAATAAAAGAGGGAATATCTCTATAGAGATATTTATTTAACAGATTTATTAAACAGATAGCAATACTACAAACAATTCTATGTTCCCAAATTCAACAAGTTAAATAAAAGGGACAAATTCCATTACTTTTAATGGCAAAAACCACAATTACTTTTGCACCGACCTATTATTATTATTATTATTGAGATGGAGTCTCGCTCTATCACCCAGGTGACAGTCTCGCTCTGTCATTGTACAGTGGTGCAATCTCAACTCGCTGCAACCTTTGCCTCCTGGGTTCAAGCAATTCTCATGCTCAGCTTCTTGAGTATCTGGGATTACAGGCACACACCACCACCAGTAGCCTGGGTAATTTTTTTGTGTTTTTAGTAGAGATGGGGTTTTACCACATTGGCCAGGTTGGTCTCGAATTCCTGACCTCAGGTGATCCGCCAGCCCCAGCTTCCCAAAGTGCTGGGATTACAGACATGAGCTACCACACCTGGCCCCATGATGTTACTTTTATACCAAAAGAATATAAAGACATTTCATGAAAACACGTACGCACGAGTGCACACACACACACACCCCTACAGATCAATATCACAATATCACTCAAGACATAGACACATATCAAACTACTAGCAAATCCAATCCAGGAACATATTTAAAAGATATAATATGTCTCTAATCCATCTTGAATTAATTTTCGTATAAGGAGTAAGGAAAGGATCCAGTTTCAGCTTTCTACTTATGGCTAGCCAATTTTCCCAGCACCATTTATTAAATAGGGAATCCTTTCCCAATTTCTTGTTTCTCTCAGGTTTGTCAAAGATCAGATGGCTGTAGATGTGTGGTATCATTTCTGAGGACTCTGTTCTGTTCCATTGGTCTATATCTCTGTTTTGGTACCAGTACCATGCTGTTTTGGTTACTGTAGCCTTGTAGTATAGTTTGAAGTCAGGTAGCGTGATGCCTCCAGCTTTGTTCTCTTGACTTAGGATTGTCTTGGAGATGCAGGCTCTTTTTTGGTTCCATATGAACTTTAAAGCAGTTTTTGTGGTATTTGGTTTTCTGTTCTTGTGATAGTTTGCTAAGAATGATGGTTTCCAGCTGCATCCATGTCCCTACAAAGGATACAAACTCATCCTTTTGTATGGCTGCATAGTATTCCATGGTGTATATGTGCCACATTTTCTTAATCCAGTCTGTCACTGATGGACATTTGGGTTGATTCCAAGTCTTTGCTATTGTGAATAGTGCCACAATAAACATATGTGTGCATGTGTCTTTATAGCAGCATGATTTATAATCCTTTGGGTATATACCCAGTAATGGGATGGCTGGGTCGTATGGTACATCTAGTTCTAGATCCTTGAGGAATCGCCATACTGTTTTCCATAATGGTTGAACTAGTTTACAATCCCACCAACAGTGTAAAAGTGTTCCTATTTCTCCACATCCTCTCCAGCACCTGTTGTTTCCTGACTTTTTAATGATCGCCATTCTAACTGGTGTGAGATGGTATCTCATTGTGGTTTTGATTTGCGTTTCTCTGATGGCCAGTGATGATGAGCATTTTTTCATGTGTCTGTTGGCTGTATGAATGTCTTCTTTTGAGAAATGTCTGTTCATATCCTTTGCCCACTTTTGGATGGGGTTGTTTGTTTTTTTCTTGTAAATTTGTTTGAGTTCTTTGTAGGTTCTGGATATTAGCCCTTTGTCAGATGAGTAGATTGCAAAAATTTTCTCCCATTCTGTAGGTTTCCTGTTCACTCTGATGGTAGTTTCTTTGGCTGTGCAGAAGCTCTTTAGTTTAATGAGATCCCATTTGTCAATTTTGGCTTTTGCTGCCGTTGCTTTTGGTGTTTTAGACATGAAGTCTTTGCCCATGCCTATGTCCTGAATGGTACTACCTAGGTTTTCCTCTAGGATTTTTATGGTATTAGGTCTAACATTTAAGTCTCTAATCCAACTGAACAATGAGATCACTTGGACTCGGGAAGGGGAACATCACACACCGGGGCCTATCATAGGGAAGGGGGAGGGGGGAGGGATTGCATTGGGAGTTATACCTGGTGTAAATGACGAGTTGATGGGTGCAGCACAGCAACATGGCACAAGTATACATATGTAACAAACCTGCACGTTATGCACATGTACCCTAGAACTTAAAGTATAATAATAAAAAAAAAGAGATATAATATGACCACTTGGTGTTATCGTGGAAATACAGACTGGCTCAACATACAAATATTATACAATCTATTAACAGACCAGAAATGAAAAATCACAGTTTATCTCCATATACTGAGAAGCAAGCACTTTACCATGCTTAACATCCATTAATGGAAAAAACTCTCAGCAAATTAGCAATGCAAGGAGGAACTTCCATCCCACTATAAAGGGCATATACAAAAGGTCTTCTAGCTGACATCATACTTGATGAAAGAGCAGATGCTTTTCCTCTAATATCAGGGAAACAAAACAAGGCTATTAGCCTCTTACCACTCTTATACAATGTTGTACTGGAAGTTCAGTCAATGACACTAATATAAAAATGATTTTTTGAAAAAAATAGCCAAGCTGGTAGTTTTATAATACTTGAGTTCTAGAACTTCCACAAAGTGACAATAATCGGGAGAATATGATTTTTGGAAATGAGACACATAGAACGGTGAAACAAAATACATAATCTAGAAATAGCCCCAGAAATATGGTCAATTGATTTTTGACAAAGGAAAAAAGGAAATTATGGAGAAAGCACAGCTTGTTCAACAAATTGTGCTGAAACAATTGAATATTTTAAAGAAAGTTAACCTATATTTCACATTTTATACAAAAGTCAACTAGAAAATGATGATAACCCTAAATACAAATCCTAACACTATAAAACCTCTAGAAGACAACACAAGAGAAAATCTTTGACGACTCTTTATGCAAATGTTTTAAAATTAGTCTCCAACAGCACACCCCTAAAGGCTTAAAAAAGATAAATTGGATATCATCATCTTTTTTTAAAAAAAGTTTAAAGATAGACACTTTGAAGAGAATGAAAAAGCAAGACACAGACTAAGGGAGATGTTTGCAAAATAGATACACAAAAAATGTGTTTTATATAGAAAATATGATAAATTAAAAACCTTACAAACTCAACAATAAGAAAAAATGGTACATCCATGCAATGCAACACTTCAGCAATAACATAAATAAATCTCAGATTATTGTGTTAAGTGAAAGATTTCAAGTTCAAAAGATGACACACAGTGTAATTCCATGTATATGATGTTCTGTGGTGAGCAGGTTATGCAAACCTACTACGAAATGCTGGGAAGCTGAGAGGCTGAAGAAAGAGGGTGACTCTGTCAAAAAAAAAAAAAAAGAGGCTGACAAATCTATGTCCTCAGAAAGAAAGATTTAATAGGGACTTTAGAACAGATGCCATATCTTGAGATGGTTGATTCCCGGACTGTTACTCTTCAGACCCAGGATTTACATAACATATGAAAAGAGTATACATCCTTCAGAAGATATTTGCCTAGGGGCAGGATATATGGTAAGAAGAAATCTTAGAGGCATTCCCAGAATGGGGTTTAATCAGAAGTCGACATGGCAGATTAGCATCCAAGATGGAGTTGTTTTAGCCTACACATATGACATTCAGGATAAGCCAAAAATATAGAGTAAGATAATGGATCTGGGGTTGCCTGGGTCTGTTGGTGACTATCCACCACCCTAATCCAGATACCAAGTGTTCCATCAACCCAAAACATTCCCTCAAGCTACCCCTTCATAACTTCTACTCAATCTAAGAAGAGGGAATTTACTTAAATGCTGGAAAGGTAAGGATCGGGGGAACATACTTCAGTAAGTAGATAAGAGAGGGGCCCAAGTGAAAGAGATTAGATCCAATCATCACAAAACTTTTGAATGAGTGAAGGCTTTTCTATGGAAAGTGATGGGATAAAGACTGAGTTGGGGGATTTCAAATATGTGGTGAATATTAGATATTGCTTTTTATAGGAATGAGGTAAGTATCCAACCAAGGAAAATCAAATTAATTAGCTACAGACAGATTCCCTTAACTTTTCTGGGCCATAAAATCTAACATATCGCACAGTCAGTATCTTCTAGCCATTTTCAGTTTTCAAGATGTTTTATAAAAAGATGGAATAACATTTGTTCAGTTTTATACTTGCGTTATCAACGTATGATAGAAAGCTAAGATTAAAAAAATCAGATTCCATGTGATATAAAATGACCCACCTCGATAAGTAATAAAACATTGACTGAGCAGCTAGAGTAAAATAAGAGTGATTCTATTCCTTAGATCCCCTATGGGTCGATACAGAAGAAAAACATGAATAAGGGCATAACTGGGTTGCAAGGTGAAACGTTTATTGTTAACAGTGGAATATAGAGGTTAAGACATTGCAAGTAGAGCAGTTCCACGTTAATTAGTTCAAACAGTATTGAAAGACTGATTATGTGATGTAGATACAGATTTTGTGTAATGGAACTCAATATTTTGAGAGACTATTGTGTTAGAGAAGTGATTTGCATTAATATTAAATTACTCTGGGACTATTGTGTAGATGAATGATAAATGAATAAGAGAGCTTGGAATATAAGCCTCATTCTATTTGAGCATTTCTTCCTTACCTAGCCATGGTGCCCTTCAAGTTCCAGGAAGTCCAGAACATACCTAGTGCACTGAGAAGCCACTGCTGTTATTTCTATCCTAAGCAATTTCTACAGTTTAATTCTTAGAATTACATCTAGAATCTGGGTCATTTTCCAATGTCCTCTTTTCTTTGCTGAACAATGAGGATGAGAATAACATATCCACTTCATAGGAGGATTACTTGTGTTTATGAGGATTTATGTGTATTATAATGATTAAAGTATAAAATGAATGTGATAAATATTATGACTGCTAAAGTGTAGAATTAATATAGAATGTTGTTATTGCTATTATTATTGCTGCTGTTATTATTTTTCATAGGGCAGGTAGGGAAAGTAGCATCTGAAAGTAATATAATATTGTGGAATATTCGTTGTCTCTTGATTGATTGTGACATTGATTGATGCTTCCCTGAAAGACTTCTTACTTTACTTTTGCACAGGGCATGACTTATGACTAAGTTGTTATTGAAGGCTGAAAAATGCAGATAAAATAGCAGAAATATTCATTTATTAGGAAGCCATTTCAACTATACAATCATTTTTGGATGGGAAAATCATGGAGTAACTTTTCCTTGAACTCTTTTTTTGTTAGTTTTCCTATGTTTTGAGAAAAATAAAAATAACTATAATTTATTCAGGGCATTGAAATAGTGAAATGGTTCAGATGTCCCTGAGAAACTGTGATTGTGCAGTAACCAGCTCCTGGAACTTCCCACACCCCGCCCCCCCCCGCCCCACACTCACACACTCACACACACATATACATTTCTCAAATGTCCTCAATACTATCTTCTTTCCCAGATATGAGACTCTAAAGGGCGATTTGAGCCCTAGAGAAACCTCCTTAGCCTTGGAAGGCTCTGGGGAATAACCCTGTTTGTGGATCTGTGAAACTCTCTAGGGCACACTAACGGGAGGAATGCTGGAGCAACTCAGGACATAAAAGCCCTCACGGGGTAGTGACAGTGGTTTTGCCAGGCAAACCTCAGGCTGCCTAAGAATCATCTTCTAGCTGAGGCTTCTCTCAGCAACAAAGTGATTTGGAGAGTAAAACCAGAAGATAAGGTTGGTCTGTTGACAGAACATGTTCTGACATCATTCCTGAAATCTCTAACTGGCTCCCAAGTACTCCTTTCCGTTTCTCCTTATCTTCCTTGTACTTCATTCCCCTATCCAAGCACTCAAGTTCTGTGCTTTGTCTTTTTTCTCATTCACATCTGCTTTAAGGGAAAGATATGAAGTCACAACTTATTTATCCTAATGGTGTAAAGATAACCCTTTTCTAAGAGGTAGATAGAAATCAGATCCTCTATAGTGAATGCATTGCCTTTGAAGGTAGGAAGCTTTCTGTGACTGGAACAGATGTAGGCAGAAGGTAAATGTCAGCTATAGAATATGGCGTGCATACTTCTAGACTGGTTAGGTATTGGGTCTTTTAAAAAAATCCTTTTATCTAGAACTTGAAATAATTGGCATATAGGAATGTTCCCCCTAAAGGAAGAAATTTGTGGCTCTACTCTCAGGTGAAAGATGGTTACAATTAATCTTTACATCAGGAGGGTTTTTATTTCTGTTTCTTAAGGTCCACCCTGCCCATCTTACATAGTAGTAAAATGAAGGGTAAAATTATTCTTTTAAGACCAGTCTCAACCTTGTACTATTATTCACAATGTCCTAGAATGCCTGGAAACCTGAAAGTTTTTGTAACACTTATAGCAAATGAAAGGGTTATTTTTGGTTCTTTGTTTGCTGCTACTCACATAATA
This sequence comes from Chlorocebus sabaeus, assembly GCF_047675955.1. NCBI lineage: Eukaryota > Metazoa > Chordata > Mammalia > Primates > Cercopithecidae > Chlorocebus > Chlorocebus sabaeus. The sequence goes on along the minus strand of NC_132904.1, from coordinate 67,172,828 downwards.
AAGAGATTTTATAATTTGTTTAATTTTCCACCTACTCCTTCAATCCAGTGTCTATAATGGGTCCACATAAGTTGTGGGAGCCTAGAGAGCAAATACAGAACACTTACACAGCCCGTTTTCCCAGAAATGTGGCAGTATATATAGTAGAGTGTCAAGCCAGGAAAAATTGTCAAAGGCAGAACTTAGGGTCCAAGAGCCTTAGCTTCATAAGATAGATTTGAATTCTACCTGTTTTCTAGATCCTGGGCAATATAGGTAAATAATAAAGTCTGAGGACTCATGCAAGACGAAAAGATGCAATTTTTTGTTTTCTCTAATGGAGCACCCAAGCTCCCGTAACAGTTGTAATTCTCCTCAAAAAGGCTATGCATTTCCCTTCACCCCCTGCCCATTTTTTTTATCTTCTTTTTTTTTCTACCAACATGTTGTTGACTCAGGGCAAGTTATTTTCTTTATCTAGGTTTTAGGTTATCTTAAAATGTGAAATAGTTCAATTTTTACCTCTGCCATTCTTTGAATTTTTGTTTTTATCCTTTAGTTTCTTTTCTCTCCTTCCTTCCTCCCACCTTATTTTCTTCTTTTCCAATTTTCTCACTTCTCAGAATTTTCCCTCATTCCTCCTCTTTATTTCAATTATTTGACAAAATTAGTAAGAGCTTTCTTTCTCAAAAAATCACTAAGACATAAGAAAACCAAAACAACAGTTACTTGAATGGATAAAAATGTTTATTGGCAATCTCATAGGCCACATACTTGAACTAACTCAGCTGTCTTTTATAAAAGAAATGGAAGGAAATTGCTATGTTATATAAATAGATAAAATAATCTGGTTAAGCTTGGAGGAAACTTGATAAGAAATCTTTCAAAGGGTATTTTTGGAGATGTTAAAAACAGTTATAATATGCTTTTTAGTTTATCATGAGAATGGATCAATCAGAAATGTACAATAGCCTGGAGGTGGGATGCTTAATAGTTGTAAAGCAGACAGTAAATTATTTCAAAAATGCAAGGGATACAGAATTAAATGTGATTATTTGTGATAGACGAGAATCTCTTAGTTTTTTTTTTTTAATTTATCTATAATTATTATACTTTAAGTTGTAGGGTACATGTGCACAACGTGCAGGTTTGCTACATATGTATACTTGTGCCATGTTGGTGTGCTGCACCCATCAACTCGTCATTTACATCAGGTATAACTCCCAATGCAATCCCTCCCCCCTCCCCCCTCCCCATGATAGGCCCCGGTGTGTGATGATCCCCTTCCCGAGTCCAAGTGATCTCATTGTTCAGTTCCCACCTATGAGTGAGAACATGCGGTGTTTGGTTTTCTGTTCTTGTGATAGTTTGCTAAGAATGATGGTTTCCAGCTGCATCCATGTCCCTACAAAGGACACAAACTCATCCTTTTTTATGGCTGCATAGTATTCCATGGTGTATATGTGCCACATTTTCTTAATCCAATCTGTCACTGATGGACATTTGGGTTGATTCCAAGTCTTTGCTATTGTGAATAGTGCCGCAATAAACATACGTGTGCATGTGTCTTTATAGCAGCATAATTTATAATCCTTTGGGTATATACCCAGTAATGGGATGGCTGGGTCATATGGTACATGTAGTTCTAGATCCTTGAGGAATCGCCATACTGTTTTCCATAATGGTTGAACTAGTTTACAATCCCACCAACAGTGTAAAAATGTTCCTATTTCTCCACATCCTCTCCAGCACCTGTTGTTTCCTGACTTTTTAATGATCGCCATTCTAACTGGTGTGAGATGGTATCTCATTGTGGTTTTGATTTGCATTTCTCTGATGGCCAGTGATGATGAGCATTTTTTCATGTGTCTGTTGGCTGTATGAATGTCTTCTTTTGAGAAATGTCTGTTCATATCCTTTGCCCACTTTTGGATGGGGTTGTTTGTTTTTTTTCTTGTAAATTTGTTTGAGTTCTTTGTAGGTTCTGGATATTAGCCCTTTGTCAGATGAGTAGATTGCAAAAATTTTCTCCCATTCTGTAGGTTGCCTGTTCACTCTGATGGTAGTTTCTTTGGCTGTGCAGAAGCTCTTTAGTTTAATGAGATCCCATTTGTCAATTTTGGCTTTTGCTGCCGTTGCTTTTGGTGTTTTAGACATGAAGTCTTTGCCCATGCCTATGTCCTGAATGGTACTACCTAGGTTTTCCTCTAGGATTTTTATGGTATTAGGTCTAACATTTAAGTCTCTAATCCATCTTGAATTAATTTTCGTATAAGGAGTAAGGAAAGGATCCAGTTTCAGCTTTCTACTTATGGCTAGCCAATTTTCCCAGCACCATTTATTAAATAGGGAATCCTTTCCCCATTTCTTGTTTCTCTCAGGTTTGTCAAAGATCAGATGGCTGTAGATGTGTGGTATTATTTCTGAGGACTCTGTTCTGTTCCATTGGTCTATATCTCTGTTTTGGTACCAGTACCATGCTGTTTTGGTTACTGTAGCCTTGTAGTATAGTTTGAAGTCAGGTAGCGTGATGCCTCCAGCTTTGTTCTTTTGACTTAGGATTGTCTTGGAGATGCGGGCTCTTTTTTGGTTCCATATGAACTTTAAAGCAGTTTTTTTCCAATTCTGTGAAGAAGCTCATTGGTAGCTTGATGGGGATGGCATTGAATCTATAAATTACCTTGGGCAGTATGGCCATTTTCACGATATTGATTCTTCCTATCCATGAGCATGGTATGTTCTTCCATTTGTTTGTGTCCTCTTTTATTTCACTGAGCAGTGGTTTGTAGTTCTCTTTGAAGAGGTCCTTTACATCCCTTGTAAGTTGGATTCCTAGGTATTTTATTCTCTTTGAAGCAATTGTGAATGGAAGTTCATTCCTGATTTGGCTCTCTGTTTGTCTGTTACTGGTGTATAAGAATGCTTGTGATTTTTGTACATTAATTTTGTATCCTGAGACTTTGCTGAAGTTGCTTATCAGCTTAAGGAGATTTTGGGCTGAGACAATGGGGTTTTCTAAATATACAATCATGTCATCTGCAAACAGGGACAATTTGACTTCTTCTTTTCCTTACTGAATCCCCTTGATTTCTTTCTCTTGCCTGATTGCCCTAGCCAGAACTTCCAACACTATGTTGAATAGGAGTGGTGAGAGAGGGCATCCCTGTCTTGTGCCAGTTTTCAAAGGGAATTTTTCCAGTTTTTGCCCATTCAGTATGATATTGGCTGTGGGTTTGTCATAAATAGCTCTTATTATTTTGAGGTACGTTCCATCAATACCAAATTTATTGAGCGTTTTTAGCATGAAGGGCTGTTGAATTTTGTCAAAAGCCTTTTCTGCATCTATTGAGATAATGATGTGGTTCTTGTCTTTGGTTCTGTTTATATGCTGGATTATGTTTATTGATTTGCGAATGTTGAACCAGCCTTGCATCCCAGGGATGAAGCCCACTTGATCATGGTGGATAAGCTTTTTGATGTGTTGCTGAATCCGGTTTGCCAGTATTTTATTGAGGATTTTTACATCGATGTTCATCAGGGATATTGGTCTAAAATTCTCTTTTTTTGTTGTGTCTCTGCCAGGCTTTGGTATCAGGATGATGTTGGCCTCATAAAATGAGTTAGGGAGGATTCCCTCTTTTTCTATTGATTGGAATAGCTTCAGAAGGAATGGTACCAACTCCTCCTTGTACCTCTGGTAGAATTCAGCTGTGAATCCATCTGGTCCTGGACTTTTTTTGGTTGGTAGGCTATTAATTATTGCCTCAATTTCAGAGCCTGCTATTGGTCTATTCAGGGATTCAACTTCTTCCTGGTTTAGTCTTGGAAGAGTGTAAGTGTCCAGGAAATTATCCATTTCTTCTAGATTTTCCAGTTTATTTGCGTAGAGGTGTTTATAGTATTCTCTGATGGTAGTTTGTATTTCTGTGGGGTCGGTGGTGATATCCCCTTTATCATTTTTAATTGCGTCGATTTGATTCTTCTCTCTTTTCTTCTTTATTAGTCTTGCTAGTGGTCTGTCAATTTTGTTGATCTTTTCAAAAAACCAACTCCTGGATTCATTGATTTTTTTGGAGGGTTTTTTGTGTCTCTATCTCCTTCAGTTCTGCTCTGATCTTAGTTATTTCTTGCCTTCTGCTAGCTTTTGAATGTGTTTGCTCTTGCTTCTCTAGTTCTTTTAATTGCGATGTTAGAGTGTCAATTTTAGATCTTTCCTGCTTTCTCTTGTGGGCATTTAGTGCTATAAATTTCCCTCTACACACTGCTTTAAATGTGTCCCAGAGATTCTGGTATGTTGTATCTTTGTTCTCATTGGTTTCAAAGAACATCTTTATTTCTGCCTTCATTTCGTTATGTACGCAGTAGTCATTCAGGAGCAGGTTGTTCAGTTTCCATGTAGTTGAGCGGTTTTGATTGAGTTTCTTAGTCCTGAGTTCTAGTTTGATTGCACTGTGGTCTGAGAGACAGTTTGTTATAATTTCTGTTCTTGTACATTTGCTGAGTAGTGCTTTACTTCCAATTACATGGTCAATTTTGGAGTAAGTACGATGTGGTGCTGAGAAGAATGTATATTCTGTTGATTTGGGGTGGAGAGTTCTATAGATGTCTATTAGGTCTGCTTGCTGCAGAGATGAGTTCAATTCCTGGATATCCTTGTTAACTTTCTGTCTCGTTGATCTGTCTAATGTTGACAGTGGAGTGTTGAAGTCTCCCATTATTATTGTATGGGAGTCTAAGTCTCTTTGTAAGTCTCTAAGGACTTGCTTTATGAATCTGGGTGCTCCTGTGATGGGTGCATATATATTTAGGATAGTTAGCTCTTCCTGTTGAATTGATCCCTTTACCATTATGTAATGGCCTTCTTTGTCTCTTTTGATCTTTGATGGTTTAAAGTCTGTTTTATCAGAGACTAGTATTGCAACCCCCGCTTTTTTTTGTTCTCCATTTGCTTGGTAAATCTTCCTCCATCCCTTTATTTTGAGCCTATGTATGTCTCTGCGTGTGAGATGTGTCTCCTGAATACAGCAGACTGATGGGTCTTGACTCTTTATCCAGTTTGCCAGTCTGTGTCTTTTAATTGGAGCATTTAGTCCATTTACATTTAAGGTTAAGATTATTATGTGTGAACTTGATCCTGCCATTATGATATTAACTGGTTATTTTGCTCGTTAGTTGATGTAGTTTCTTCCTAGCCTTGATGGTCTTTACATTTTGGCATGTTTTTGCAATGGCTGGTACCGGTTGTTCCTTTCCATGTTTAGTGCTTCCTTCAGGGTCTCTTGTAATGCAGGCCTAGTGGTGACAAAATCTCTAAGCATTTGCTTATCTGTAAAGGATTTTATTTCTCCTTCACTTATGAAACTTAGTTTGGCTGGATATAAAATTCTGGGTTTAAAATTCTTTTCTTTAAGAATGTTGAATATTGGCCCCCACTCTCTTCCGGCTTGAAGAGTTTCTGCCGAGAGATCTGCTCTTAATCTGATGGGCTTCCCTTTGTGGGTAACCCGACCTTTCTCTCTGGCTGCCCTTAAGATTTTTTCCTTCATTTCAACTTTGGTGAATCTGGCAATTATGTGTCTTGGAGTTGCTCTTCTCGAGGAGTATCTTTGTGGCGTTCTCTGTATTTCCTAGATCTGAATGTTGGCCTGCCCTACTAGGTTGGGCAAGTTCTCCTGGATGATATCCTGAAGAGTGTTTTCCAACTTGGTTCCATTTTCCCCCTCACTTTCAGGCACCCCAATCAGACGTAGATTTGGTCTTTTTACATAATCCCATACTTCTTGCAGGCTTTGTTCATTTCTTTTTCTTCTTTTTTCTTTTGGTTTCTCTTCTCGCTTCATTTCATTCATTTGATCCTCAATCTCTGACATTCTTTCTTCCAGTTGATCGAGTCGGTTACTGAAGCTTGTGCATTTGTCACGTATTTCTCGTGTCATGGTTTTCGTCTCTTTCATTTCGTTTATGAGCTTCTCTGCATTAATTACTCTAGCCATCAATTCTTCCACTTTTTTTTCAAGATTTTTAGTTTCTTTGCGCTGGGAATGTAATTCCTCCTTTAGCTCTGAGAAATTTGATGGACTGAAGCCTTCTTCTCTCATCTCGTCGAAGTCATTCTCCGTCCAGCTTTGATCCGTTGCTGGCGATGAGCTGCGCTCCTTTGCCGGGGGAGATGCACTCTTATTTTTTGAATTACCTGCTTTTCTGCCCTGCTTTTTCCCCATCTTTGTGGTTTTATCTGCCTCTGGTCTTTGATGATGGTGATGTACTGATGGGGTTTTGGTGTAGGTGTCCTTCCTGTTTGATAGTTTTCCTTCTAACAGTCAGGACCCTCAGCTGTAGGTCTGTTGGAGATTGCTTGAGGTCCACTCCAGACCCTGTTTGCCTGGGTATCAGCAGCAGAGGTTGCAGAAGATAGTATATTTCTGAACAGCGATTGTACCTGTCTGATTCTTTCTTTGGAAGCTTCCTCTCAGGGGTGTACTCCACCCTGTGAGGTGTGGGGTGTCAGACTGCCCCTAGTGGGGGATGTCTCCCAGTTAGGCTACTCAGGGGTCAGGGACCCACTTGAGCAGGGAGTCTGTCCCTTCTTAGATCTCAACCTCCGTGTTGGGAGATCCACTGCTCTCTTCAAAGCTGTCAGACAGAGTCGTTTGCGTCTGCGGAGCTTTCTGTTGTTATTGTTTACTGTGCCCTGTCCCCAGAGGTGGAGTCTACAGAGACAGGCAGGTTTCCTTGAGCTGCTGTGAGCTCCACCCAGTTAGAGCTTCCCAGCAGCTTTGTTTACCTACTTAAGCCTCAGCAGTGGCGGGCGCCCCTCCCCCAGCCTCGCTGCTGCCTTGCCGGTAGATCACAGACTGCTGTGCTAGCAATGAGGGAGGCTCCGTGGGTGTGGGACCCTTCCGGCCAGGTGTGGGATATGATCTCCTGGTGTGCCTGCTTGCTTAAAGCGCAGTATTGGTGTGGGAGTTACCCGATTTTCCAGGTGTTGTGTGTCTCAGTTCCCCTGGCTAGGAAAAGGGATTCCCTTCCCCCTTGCGCTTTCCAGGTGAGGCAATGCCTCACCCTGCTTCAGCTCTCACTGGTCGGGCTGCAGCAGCTGACCAGCACGGATCGTCTGGCACTCCCCAGTGAGATGAACCCAGTACCTCAGTTGAAAATGCAGAAATCACCGGTCTTCCGTGTCGCTCGCGCTGGGAGTTGGAGACTGGAGCTGTTCCTATTCCGCCATCGAATCTCTTAGTTTTTACCTCTGCTGCAGAAAATCTGGTCAAAAGATGCAAACAAAAATAGAAAAAAAAGAATTCAATATTAATACTGAGTATACATGAACAACAAAACCTTTAGTTCAAAATAATCATAATAAAAGAACACATTTTATTTCTAGGGCTTTTAAATTTTAATTCTCACACTGATCCTATGAAGTAGATATTATTATTGCCCACTCATTATATATGTAGGGGCTTTACTGAGGATCAGGGGGAGCTGGGATCCAAATACAAGGTGTGTGGATCTAGAGTCCATGCTCTTAACACTACATTGCCTCTTAGCCAACCTGATTCCAATCAATCAATAAAGATAACTGATGAGAGTCTTAAGGTTAATGGGTTTTCAATGAGAGTATATTCTACCATTGTCAACCATGTCCAAAGTCGAATGACCCCATCAAAGGGTCTTTGGTAGTTAGTATAGGTACTGGTTCTGGCAATATGAACATGCCTTCCAGATCTCCATGGAGGCCTCCATAATCCAGAAAATCAGGGTGTAACATGATCACTGTGCCTTAGCAACGAGAGATTGCCAGATAATCCTGATCCTGAAAAAGTCTTCCATTGAGTCCTGGGTATCTTACTTTCTCTTGGACAGAATGGGTTAGTCTATCCAGCAATTGCTGTTATTGCTTTACCAAGTGAAATATGCTTCCCCATATATTAAGTTTTCACTAATTTAGAAAAGGCAAACATTTTTAATTTAATTTTATTTTATTTTATTATTATTATTATTATTATACTTTAAGTTCTAGGGTACATATGCATAACGTGCAGGTTTGTTACATATGTATACTTGTGCCATGTTGCTGTGCTGCACCCATCAACTCGTCAGCACCCATCAACTCATCATTTAATATCAGGTACAACTCCCAATGCAGTCCCTCCCCCCTCCCCCCTCCCCATGATAGGCCCCGGTGTGTGATGTTCCCCTTCCCGAGTCCAGGTGATCTCATTGTTCAGTTCCCACCTATGAGTGAGAACATGCATTGTTTGGTTTTCTGTTCTTGTGATAGTTTGCTAAGAATGAAAGTCTCAGGATACAAAATTAATGCGCAAAAATCACAAGCATTCTTATACACCAGTAACAGACAAACAGAGAGCCAAATCAGGAATGAACTTCCATTCACAATTGCTTCAAAGAGAATAAAATACCTAGGAATCCAACTTACAAGGGATGTAAAGGACCTCTTCAAGGAGAACTACAAACCACTGCTCAGTGAAATAAAAGAGGACACAAACAAATGGAAGAACATACCATGCTCATGGATAGGAAGAATCAATATCGTGAAAATGGCCATACTGCCCAAGGTAATTTATAGATTCAATGCCATCCCCATCAAGCTACCAATGAGTTTCTTCACAGAATTGGAAAAAACTGCTTTAAAGTTCATATGGAACCAAAAAAGAGCCCGCATCTCCAAGACAATCCTAAGTCAAAAGAACAAAGCTGGAGGCATCACGCTACCTGACTTCAAACTATACTACAAGGCTACAGTAACCAAAACAGCATGGTACTGGTACCAAAACAGAGATATAGACCAATGGAACAGAACAGAGTCCTCAGAAATAATACCACACATCTACAGCCATCTGATCTTTGACAAACCTGAGAGAAACAAGAAATGGGGAAAGGATTCCCTATTTAATAAATGGTGCTGGGAAAATTGGCTAGCCATAAGTAGAAAGCTGAAACTGGATCCTTTCCTTACTCCTTATACGAAAATTAATTCAAGATGGATTAGAGACTTAAATGTTAGACCTAATACCATAAAAACCCTAGAGGAAAACCTAGGTAGTACCATTCAGGACATAGGCATGGGCAAAGACTTCATGTCTAAAACACCAAAAGCAACGGCAGCAAAAGCCAAAATTGACAAATGGGATCTCATTAAAGAGCTTCTGCACAGCCAAAGAAACTACCATCAGAGTGAACAGGCAACCTACAGAATGGGAGAAAATTTTTGCAATCTACTCATCTGACAAAGGGCTAATATCCAGAACCTACAAAGAACTCAAACAAATTTACAAGAAAAAAACAAACAACCCCATCCAAAAGTGGGCAAAGGATATGAACAGACATTTCTCAAAAGAAGACATTCATACAGCCAACAGACACATGAAAAAATGCTCATCATCACTGGCCATCAGAGAAATGCAAATCAAAACCACAATGAGATACCATCTCACACCAGTTAGAATGGCGATCATTAAAAAGTCAGGAAACAACAAGTGCTGGAGAGGATGTGGAGAAATAGGAACACTTTTACACTGTTGGTGGGATTGTAAACTAGTTCAACCATTATGGAAAACAGTATGGCGATTCCTCAAGGATCTAGAACTAGATGTACCATATGACCCAGCCATCCCATTACTGGGTATATACCCAAAGGATTATAAATCATGCTACTATAAAGACACATGCACATGTATGTTTATTGCGGCACTATTCACAATAGCAAAGACTTGGAATCAACCCAAATGTCCACCAGTGACAGACTGGATTAAGAAAATGTGGCACATATGCACCATGGAATACTGTGCAGCCATACAAAAGGATGAGTTTGTGTCCTTTGTAGGGACATGGATGCAGCTGGAAACCAACATTTTTAATTTTGAATGAGTAAAGTGTCTGTAGTTCTTGGGTTGAGAATGATTCTGAGGCTCTGGGGAAACAAAGGAGGAGAATGCATAAAGAGAAGCTAGGTTCGTGCAAGGGGTATTTCCACCCCTGCCCTCGGCACAAGATATATTGCCTTCGTGTAAGCCCTGGATATAAGAAGTGTGATGAATGGGAGTGGCATTTTTTGTAGATAATCAAACTATTCATATTTCATCTTGACTCAGTTATATTCATAGTGGCTAAATTATTATGTCCCCAGCTTCTGACTCAATAGCTTATAAGACATTGATTAGAAACAAGGAAAAAAGTAGCAGGAGAGGCAGAATATATTTTACTACATGGGTTGGTGCTACAGTGTCTGCTTGAAGCTGAATATGACTTACTTATTCTTGGGTGAGTCATTTTCCCTTAGGTCAGTAGAACCTTACTCAACACGATGCACCTTGGAGTAATGATTTTAGGGATTCTGTCGCCTCTTAAATTTTGCCTCCCCTACCCCCTGAAATACACAGTTATGTGGGGAAAAAATGGCTCCACTCTCAAGGAATTCAGAGTCTAATGTATCATTTATCTTTGTCACTGTATTTTTGGAAGCCATTCATCAGGATCCCATGAATTCCTTTCCCATGACTATCTCACATTGGCACCATGCAGATAATAACTACTCCCACTTCCAACACCTTACTTTGTCTTCACTGGAGTTCCAGGGCTTGAGCAAAAGTATTACTGGATGACATTTCTGCTGGGTGCTGTATATGTTATTGCCCTCTTTGGCAATAGCATCATAATCTCTACCATCACGTCTGAATCATCTCTACATATCCCTATGTACCACTTTCTGTGCATGCTGGCTTTGGCAGACATGGGGCTTGCCCTCTGTACTTTGCCCTCGATGCTAGGCGTATTCTTGTTTAACTAAAAGTTCATTGCCTTTGATGCCTGTCTTGTTCAGATGTACTGCATCCACACCTTCTCAGTCATTGAATCTGGCGTGCTGGTGGCAATGGCCTTTGATCAGGTTGTGGCAATCTGGACCCCTCTCAGGTACAGCACCATTATAACCAATGGTGTGGTCTGCAAAACAGGGTTAGTCATTTTGTCAAGGGCAGTCTGTGTTGTCTTCCCTGTGCCTTTCCTCATCAAGAGGCTCCCCTTCTACCACTCCAACATCCTCTCCCACTCCTTCTGCCTCCACCAAGACGTTATGCACCTTGCCTGTGCCAGCACCCCCGTCAACGGTCTCTATGGCCTCATCGCTGTCATCTTCACCAAGGGTTCTGACTCCCTCTCCATCCTCCTCTCGTATGTGTTTATACTTCAAACAGTAATGGCTATTGCCTCAAGGGAGGGTTGACTGAAGGCACTCAACACCTGTGTTTCACACATCTGTGCTGTACTCATCTTCTATGTGCCACTCATTGGGGTGTCTGTTATTCATTGCTTTGGAAAGCACCTGTCACCCCTGACTCATGCCCTCATGGCAAATGCATGCCTTGTTGTACCCCCGTGCTAAACCACATAGTCTATACTGTGAAAACCAAAGAAATACGAAGGAAGATCTTCCAGATGATTGTTGAAACCAAGATTACAGCAGAAGGTTAGAGTCTGCCTGTTTGAGAGAAGCAGCTATTCTGTAAAGCTCAATTATGACTATGAAAAATAAAGATTCATTTATTTATTTACATTTTCTGTGTGACTTTAATTGGGCAAAGAAAGATCTCTCTGCTCATAGAGAATACTTTTTTTTCCTGTACCAAATTGTCCATTGTCTAATATAGAAAGGGTGGTATCTACAAGAACTATTCATTGTACTGTTCTGTAACTCTACATTTAAGACAGCATATAACAGCTAAAGGCAGAGGTTATTACAAATTCCATTTTTAAATAAGACTTTTGAATAGACATAGGCCATAAGTTTTATGTGTTTTAAATTCAACTTCCTTAATTTAATTTAATTTAATATTCTAGATCAAGAATTAGCAGTGGCTTCCATGGGCTTAGTAGGAAAGAAACAAACTGTACTCATGAAATAATAAGAAAACACCAGGGAAGAATATATTATTAAATAAAGTATGAATCAGAAAGATGATCCAGTTGTAGAATTAAGAATATAAATGTATACAAGTGAGCAGGGACACGAACCATGTTGTATAACTTAAGATCAAAAGACTAAGGGTAAGGTTTAGCTCTTCCATGCAACAGCTACGTGAATACTGAGTATTCTGTTTATATTTCTTAGCTGCAATTTCTTTATTTTGAAAGTGAAAGTAATATTACTTAGCATCTAGAATTTTCATGAAATTAATCATAAATTTAATAGAACTATGCAACTATGGGTATTCAAGAACATTGAATAATAGAGAATAAGAAAACTTCTGTTTATAGACTATCCACTAAATAAAAGACACGGTGCTAGATCCTTTTACATGTTCTCTCATCTGATAATTATGACGTCCTATGAGAGAGAGTGTTATGCACTGATTCCAGATGAAGATATCAAGATACAAAATAGTTAATTTGCTTGTTGGCCAAGTCTCAGCTGAACAGACGTCTTCTGTACCTTAGAAAAGAGGTTAAATGGGTTAGGCAAACAGATGGTGAAGACACTCAGAGTATGGGCTTAAAGAATCATGATTAGTTTTGTTTGAAGGCAAAATAAGTATAAGAGTTGGAAATAACAGAGATACACATATACATTGAGCTATGTGTATTTGTTTATGTGGTCGAAATGACTTTTTCAAAGTATTTGTACTTTGAATGTTGAAACCTAACACACTAGATTCTTTGAGACTTCAGTGTCACTATTTATTACTCTAACCAGTGTCTACTTTAGAAGTTTGGAAGATTAGTTCAGAAAGATTTTCTGGGCAAGAAAAGAGTATTTCCATTTAAACGCTGCTTTCATGTACATGAAGACTTATTGAACTTCTTTAAATAGGTGCTTAGATTCATAAAAATAAATTCTATTATCCTTTTCTTAATTGCACAAAAACAAAAGTGCATTTCAGACATTTAAAAATAATATAACTATCAAATAGTATTTATATTTTCTTGACTTTGTGGAGAAACTTGAGCTCTGCCATGTCTGGAGGGACTTAAGTGTTTGCCAACACTGTCACAGCCCTGAATCTGGAGCAGAGCTATTCCTCATGTTGTTAAGAGACTTGGCCTAGTGCTACCTTCTCCAATGTGGGGAAAGAGGTCCTAGAATCAGTGTTAAGTGACCAATATTCTCAAGGCATAAACAAGACTCCTTGAGGATTTTTAGGTCTTGGGTGTTTTCACCTATTTAGGATGCTTGAAAGTTAGGCAATGACATATTCTAAATCACAATCTATGTTTTACAAATAAATTCTTCACAGCCTTTATCTTTGGTGCTTTAAGAACATAAAGACTGGCCTCAGAAACAAGTATGATGGTGAAGAAGATTGTGTTTATTTCTTGATCCCCTTTCTGTCTTCTTCACTTTCCCCTTTAAAGGTGAAGATGGTAGCTGCAGCAATCAAGCATCAACAGTACAAGTGATAGCTACAATACCATCTATGAACTTCAGTAACTGATGTATGATATACTGTATTGTCTCATTACTCCTAGAATTCACTCTATGTGTAAATATACTGAAAGCAAAAGCTTAGATGTCTTATATCTCTGGGTTTAAGTCCGGGCTGTGCTACTCACTGTCTGTGTAATCCGGGATGAGATTTCTAATGTATTTAATACTGACTGTTCTAACATACAATCTCTGGATGAGAATATTACTTATTTCATAGAGTTACAGCGATTAAGGAACTTCATGTATGTAAGACGTTACCCGGAGCCTGAAACAATGTAAACATTCAACAAATGTTGGTTTGTATTATATTTATTATTATTCTCAATTTTTAAAAATACATGGAGGCACAAAGGGTTTATGTAACTCTATCAAGCTCAGATAGAAAGTAAGTGGGCACAGTCAAAATCTGAAGCCACATTATTCTAGCTGCAAAGTACATGCTGATTCTCACTATCTCTCTTTTCTGTCTTCTCTCTTGTATACTCAATGTTGTCTTTCTGTTTCCATAGGGAAATAATTGTATAGTATATTTTAAATGAAGAAGAATAATAGTCTTATCAATGGCAAGATTTCAGTTCCAGAACAAAATGTCAAGGAGAGAATATAAAGAAGGGACTGATTTAGTAGTGTGCTATTGAAAGTGAGGTCTATGAACCAGTGCTGGTTTGGCAACTGTCTGTTACCTATCTGTGCTGAGGTAAGTTCCAAAATGGAAAGTGTTTGAAGATGTTTATAGCAATTCAACTTCTCAGTAGTACTGAAGCACATAATTTTATCTATAAAGTCAGAACAATAAAATTATATTGATCCAAGGTGAACTGGAAAAATCAAAAACCAAAATCAAAATGGATTTACCATGGATATTTTGAGAAGCACTGATTTAAAATGAGGCATCCTATTTTTTCATAGTTAATATTAACAATATCTATTCTATATATTGAGCTAGGCACAGTGCTACATAATAATGATGATGAAACTCATAAAGTCAAGAACTGCAGAAAAGGTACAGTCTAATGGTGGAAAGAGGCAAGTGAATAGCTGGAATGCTTTCTGGATGCCTATAAGATAACCTAGAGACTGAGAAATGCCATCCGTTTTCCCAGGTAAGAATGGCCAAAAGTTAGCATGAGTTTGATAGTTTGTTGATACGTGTACTTAATCCTTTTAGTGCTGTGAATATATCCTTAAATCAATACCTTCAAGGCTAAATTTATTGAGCCACGATGTAATCCCAATTTCTCTATATCAGCTTCAGGAATCTAGAGTATGACTTTTTTTATTTTCTTTTTTATTAAACTTAAAGTTCTAGGGTACATGTGCACAACGTGCAGGTTTGTTACATATGTATACATGTGCCATGTTGGTGTGCTGCACCCATTAACTCATCATTTACATTAGGTATATCTCCTAATGCTATCCCCCCCCCCCCCCGCCACAACAGACCCCAGTGTGTGATGTTCCCCTTCCTGTGTCCAAGTGTTCTCATTGTTCAATTCCCACCTATGAGTGAGAACATGCGGTATTTGGTTTTCTATTCTTGTGATAGTTTGCTGAGAATGACGGTTTCCAGCTGCATCCATGTCCCTACTAAGGACATGAACTCATCCTTTTTTATGGCTTCATAGTATTCCATAGTGTATATGTGCCACATTTTCTTAATCTAGTCTGTCATTGATGGACATTTGAGTTGGTTCCAAGTCTTTGCTATTGTGAATAGTGCCACAATAAACATATGTGTGCATGTGTCTTTATAGCAGAATGATTTATAATCCTTTGTGTATAGACCCAGTAATGGGATGGTTGGGTCAAATGGTATTTCTAGTTCTAGATCCTTGAGGAATCACCACACTGTCTTCTACAATGGTTGAGCTAGTTTACAGTCCCACCAACACTGTAAAAGTGTTCCTATTTCTCCACATCCTCTCCAGCACCTGTTGTTTCATGACTTTTTAATAATTGCCATTCTAACTGGTGTGAGATGGTATCTCATTGTGGTTTTGATTTGCATTTCTCTGATGGTGAGTAATGATGAGCATTTTTTCATGTGTCTGTTGCCTGCATAAATGTCTTCTTTTGAGAAGTGTCTGTTCACATCTTTTGCCCACTTTTTGACGGGGTTGTTTGATTTTTTCTTATAAATTTGTTTGAGTTCTTTGTAGGTTCTGGATATCAGCCCTTTGTCAGATGAGTAGATTGCAAACATTTTCTCCCATTCTGTAGGTTGTCTATTCACTCTGATGGTAGTTTCATTTGCTGTACAGAAGCTCTTTAGTTTAATTAGATCCCATTTGTCAAGTTTGGCTTTTGTTGATATTGCGTTCGGTGTTTTAGAAATGAAATCCTTGCCATACCTATGTCCTGAGTGGTATTGCCTAGGTTTCCTTTTAGGGTTTTTATGGTTTTAGGTCTAACATTTAAGTCTCTAATCCATCTTGAATTAATTTTTGTGTAAGGTGTAAGGAAGTGATCCAGTTTCAGCTTTCTACATATGGCTAGCCAGTTTTCCCAGCACCATTTATTAGATAGGGAATCTTTTCCCCGTTTCTTGTTTTTGTCAGGTTTGTCAGATAAGATGGTTGCAGATGTGTGGTATTATTTCTGAGGACTCTATTCTGTTCCAGTGGTCTATATCTGTTTGGTACCAGTACCATGCTGTTTTGGTTACTGTAGGCTTGTAGCATAGTTTGAAGTCAGGTGGTATGATGCCTCCAGCTTTGTTCTTTTGGCTTAGGACTGTCTTGGCAATGCAGGCTCTTTTTTGGTTTCATATGAACTTTAAAGTAGTTTTTTCTAATTCTGTGAAGAAAGTCATTGGTAGCTTAATGGGGATGGCATTTAATCTATAAATTACCTTGGGCAGTATGGCCATTTTTACGATGTTGATTCTTCCTACCCATGGGCATGGAATGTTCTTCCATTTGTTTGTGTACTCTTTTATTTTGTTGAGCAGTGGTTTGTAGTTCTCCTTGAAGAGGTCCTTCACATCCCTTGTAAGTTGGATTCCTAGGTATTTTATTCTCTTTGAAGCAATTGTGAATGGGAGTTCACTCATGATTTGGCTCTCGGTTTGTCTGTTATTAGTGTATAACAATGTTTGTGTCTTTTGTACATTGGTTTTGTATCCTGAGACTTTGCTGAAGTTGCTTATCAGCTTAAGGAGATTTTGGGCTGAGATGATGGGGTATTCTAAATATACAATCATGTCATCTGCAAACAGGGACAATTTGACTTTCTCTTTTCCTAACTGAATACAGTTTATTTCTTTCTCATGCCTGATTGCCCTGGCCAGAACTTCTAACACTATGTTGAATAGGAGTGGTGAGAGAGGGCATCCCTGTCTTGTGCCAGTTTTCAAAGGGAATGTTTCTGGTTTTTGCCCATTCAGTATGATATTGGCTGTGGGTTTGTCATAAATAGCTCTTATTATTTTGAGATATGTCCCATCAATACCTAGTTTATTGAGAGTGTTTAGCATGAAGGGCTGTTGAATTTTCTCAAAGGCCTTTTCTGCATCTATTGAGATAATCATGTGATTTTTGTCTTCGGTTCTGTTAATGTGATGGATTACGTTTATTGACTTGAATATATGTTCAACCAGCCTTGCATCCCAGGGATGAAGCCAACTTGATCATGGTGGATAAGATTTTTGATGTGCTACTGGATTCAGTTTGCTAGTATTTTATTGAGGATTTTTGCATCGATGTTCATCAGGGATATTGGTCTAAAATTCTCCTTTTATGTTGTGTCTCTGCCAGGCTTTGGTATCAGGATGATGTTGGCCTCATAAAATGAGTTAGGGAGGATTCTCTCTTTTTTTATTGATTGGAATAATTTCAGAAGGAATGGTACCAGCTCCTCCTGGTACCTCTGGTAGAATTTGGCTGTGAATCCGTCTGGTCCTGGACTTTTTTTGATTGGTAGGCTACTAATATTGCCTCAATTTCAGAGCCTGTTATTGGTCTATTCAGGGATTCCACTTCTTCCTGGTTTAGTCTTGGGAGAGTGTATGTGTCAAGGAATTTATCCATTTCCTCTAGATTTTCTAGTTTATTTGTGTAGAGGTGTTTATAGTATTCTCTGATGGTAGTTTGTATTTCTGTGGGGTCAGTGGTGATATCTCCTTTAGCATTTTTTATTGCATGTATTTGATTCTTCTCTCTTTTCTTCTTTATTAGTCTTGCTAGTGGTCTATCAATTTTTTTGATCTTTTCAAAAAACCAGCTCCTGGATTCACTGGTTTTTTGAAGGTTTTTTTGTGTCTCTATCTCCTTCAGTTCTGCTCTGATCTTAGTTATTTCTTGCCTTCTGCTAGCTTTTGAATGTGTTTGCTTTTGCTTCTCTAGTTCTTTTAATTGTGATGTTAGGGTGTCAATTTTAGATCTTTCCTGCTTTCTCTTGTGGGCATTTAGTGCTATCAGTTTCCCTCTACACACTGCTTTAAATGTGTCCCAGAGATTCTTGTATGTTGTATCTTTGTTCTCATTGGTTTCAAAAAACATCTTTATTTCTGCCTTCATTTTGTTATGTACCTAGTAGTCATTCAGGAGCAGGTTGTTCTGTTTCCATGTAGTTGAGTGGTTTTGATTGAGTTTCTTAATCCTTAGTTTGATTGCACTGTGATCTGAGAGACAGTTTCTGTTATAGTTTCTGTTCTTTCACATTTGCTAAGGAGTGCTTTACTTCCAACTACATGGTCAATTTTGCAATAAGTGTGAATTGATGCTGAGAGAAGTGTATATTCTGTCGATTTGGGGTGGAGAGTTCTGTAGATGTCTATTAGGTCTGCTTGGTGCAGAGTTGAGTTCAACTCCTGGATATCCTTGTTAACTTTTTGTCTCATTGATCTGTCTAATGTTGACAGTGGGATGTTACAGTCTCCCATGGTTATTGTGTGGAGTCTAAGTCTCTTTGTAAGTTTCTAAAGACTTGCTTTATGAATCTGGGTGCTCATGTATTGGGTGCATATAAATTTAAGATATTTAGCTCTTCTTGTTGGATTGATCCCTTTACCATTATGTAAATGGGACCATTTTTGATGGTTTAAAGTCTGTTTTATCAGAGACTAGGATTGCAACCCCTGCTTTTTTTGTTTTCCATTTGCTTGGTAGCTCTTCCTTCATTCCTTATTTTGAGCCTAGGTGTGTCTCTGCACGTGAGATGGGTCTCCTGGCTACAGCAAATTGATGGGTCTTGACTCTTCATCCAATTTGCCAGCCTGTGTCTTTTAATTGGAGCATTTAGCCCATTTACATTTAAGGTTGATATTGTTATGTGTGAACTTGATCCTGTCATTGTGATGTTAGCTGGTTATTTTGCTTGTTAGTTGAAACAGTTTCTTCCTAGCATTGATGGTCTTTACATTTAGGCATGGTTTTGCAGTGACTGGTACTGGTTTTTCCATTTGATGTTTAGTACTTCCTTCAAGAGTTCTTGTAGGGTAGTCCTGGTGGTGACAAAATCTCTCAACATTTGCTTGTCTGTAAAGGATTTTATTTCTCCTTCACTTATGAAGCTTAGTTTGGCTGGATATGAAATTCTGGGTTGAAAATTCTTTTCTTTAAGAATGTTGAATATTGGCCCCCACTCTCTTCTGGCTTGTAGAGTTTCTGCCAAGAGATCCGCTGTTAGTCTGATGGGCTTCCCTTTGTGGGTAACCCGACCTTTCTCTCTGGCTGCCCTTAACATTTTTTCCTTCATTTCAACTTTGGTGAATCTGACAATTATATGTCTTGGAGTTGCTCTTCTTGAGGAGTATCTTTGTGGCATTCTCTGTTCTTCCTGAATTTGAATGTTGGCCTGCCTTGCTAGGTTTTGGAAGTTCTCCTGGATGATATCCTGAAGAGTGTTTTCCAACTTGGTTCCATTCTCCCCATCACTTTCAGGTACACCAATCAGACATAGATTTGGTCTTTTCACATAGTTCTATATTTCTTGGAGGCTTTGTTCACTTCTTTTTACTCTCTTTTCTCTAAACTTTTCTTCTTACTTCATTTCATTCATTTGATCTTCAATCACTGATACCCTTTCTTCCAGTTGATCAAGTCGGTTACTGAAGCTTGTGCATTTGTCACATAGTTCTCGTGTTATGGTTTTAATCTCTATCAGTTTGTTTATGGACTTCTCTACATTGGTTATTCTAGTTAGCCATTCGTCAAATCTTTTTTCAAGGTTTTTAGTTTCTTTGCACTGGGTTTGTAGTTCCTCCTTTAGCTTGGAGAAGTTTGATTGTCTGAAGTCTTCTTCTCTCAACTTGTCAAAGTCATTCTCTGTCCAGCTTTGTTCCATTGCTGGCAAGGAGCTGCATTCCTTTGGATGGTGAGAGGTACTCTGATTTTTAGAATTTCCAGCTTTTCTGTACTGCTGTTTCCCCTCTTTGTAGTTTTATCTACCTTTGGTCTTTGATGTTAGTGACATACAGACGGGGTTTTGGTGTGGATGTCCTTTATGTTTGTTAGTTTTCCTTCTAACAGTCAGGACCCTTAGCTGCAGGTCTGTTGGAGTTTGCTTGAGATCCACTGCAGACCCTGTTTGCCTGAGTATCAGCAGCAGAGGCTGCAGAAGAGTGAATATTGCTGAACAGCAAATGTTGCTCTCTGATTGTTCCTCTTGAAGCTTCCTCTTAGAGCTCTGCCCAGCTGTGTGAAGTGTGATATATCAATGTGCCCCTAGTGGGGGATGTCTCCCAGTTAGGCTACTTGGGGGTCAGGGACCCACTTGAGCAGACAATTTGTCTGGTCTCAGATCTCAAACTCCATGGTGGGAAAACCACTATTCTCTTCAAAGCTGTCAGACATGGACATTTACATCTGCAGAGGTTTCTGCTGCCTTTTGTTTGGCTATGCCCTGTCCCCAGAGGTGGAGTCTACAAAGGCAGGCAGGCCTCCTTGAACTTTGGGGGGCTCCACCCAGTTGGAGCTTCCCAGCCACTTTGTTTACCTACTTAAGCCTCAGCAATGGCAGGCACCCCTCCCCCAGCCTCGCTGCTGCCCTGCTGTTAGATCTCAGACTGCTGTGCTAGCAATGAGGGAGGCTTTGTGGGCATGGGACCCTCTGAGCCAGGCGTGGGATATAATCTCCTGCTGTGCCATTTGCTAAGACCCTTGGTAAAGTGCAGTATTAGAGTGGGAGTGATCCGATTTTCCAGGTGTTGTGTGTCACAGTTTCCCTTGGCTAGGAAAGGGAATTCCCTTCCCCCTTGCACTTCCTGGGTGAGGTGATGCCTTGCCCTGCTTTGGCTCTCAATGGGCTGCACACACTGTCCTGCCCCCACTGTCCAACATACCCCAGTGAGATGAACCCGGTACTTCAGTTGGAAATGCAGAAATCACCCATCTGCTGTGTCACTCACACTGGGAGCTGGAGGCTGGAGCTGTTCCTATTCAGTCATCTTGGCACAGATCAAGTGTCTTACTATATTGCCCAGGATGGTCTCCTGGGCTCCAATGCCTTGGCCTTCCAAAGTGTTGAGATTACAGACATGAGCCACCACATCTGGCATAGACTGTGACTCTTTTATACAATATTCCATAACCAGAGTTTTGGTCTTTGCAGTGGTGAAAAACATCAAGAAGTAGCTTCCACATTAACTGAAGTCTTTCAGACTGGCTTCTACCTTAGCTCCCTGATGCTCACTTTTCACTTTAAAAATCAAGGCCTGTGGTAGATAGAATAACGGCCTTTCAGAGATTCATGACTTAATTTGGAAACTGTGAATATGTTATGTTACATGACAAAATGGAATTAGTTTGTTAGGACTGCCATAATAGAGTATTACAAGCAGTGTATTTAACAACCAGAACTTATTGTGTCACAGTTCTAGAGGCTAGAAGCCCACTGTCAAGGTATCTGCACATTTGGCTCCTATTGTCAGCTGTGATAGAGAATCTGTTTTACACCTCTCACTTACCTTCTGGTGGTTTGTTGGAAACCTTGGCTTATAGATGCATCATCTTGATCTCTGCCTTGTCCACATGACATCCACATGTGTGTGTATATCTGTGATCAAATTTCCCCTTTATACAAGAACTTGGATTCTTGTATAAAGAATGTTGGATTAGGATCTCACTATACTCCAGTATGACCTCTTTTTAATTTAACTAATTATATCTGCAATGACCCTAAGTAAGGTCATACTCTGAGGAACTGAGGCTTAGGGCATCAACATATAAATTTGGAGGGGTTGGGGAAGAGGATAACTGTCTAATCAGGACATGTAAATTTTACTTTTGTTTGCTGGCAATGATCAAGACCTTCACTACAATGTTGACATCAACAAGATTCTCTTTGAAATTAGTGAAAGGCAGAGCATAGACCTAGATATTTCCCCTCTAACCAGATTTGGTTTCCCTACATAAATATGGTAACTAAGCCTAGATGGTGGAGAAAATGATGATGAGGGCACCATACTTAGGCAAGTAAGAAGAAATGAGGCAGGCAAAAGTCATCTCATTTTACACATGCACAGATCAAAACTGAGGAGGCTTAATCTTCTATATCAGACCTGGGAATTCTGCTTCCTGATGAGACACAGAAGCAACAAAATATCCTTCCTTTAGCTTAGGGGACAAATACACTCATCCAGGGAGGTCAGTATATTATTGTGTCCCTCCTCAATAAAGAAAGATAAATGCAAACATATTGTGAGGTATTTTGAAAACCCACATGAGGTTGGTTACCATGAACTTGCAGCAGTAACAACCTGATATTTTGTGTTATTATTTCTAGCAGTTGCTCAGTGGTACAGGGATACCAAAGTATAACATTTTGTATGGTAGTTGTGATAGAAAAATAGATATCAAGGTTATTTATATTAGTATGACTGGAATGATGGACTATAAGTACTAATTTTATATGAAGGATTTTAAGAGAAAAGAAGATTGAAGGATGTATATCTATATATACACACACACATACATACATGTTATATTTAATTCTTTGTACATAATACCTATATTATATGTCTATGTAATACAATAAACTTAATGTTGTATATCATATGTAAATTGATATACATATGTAAGTAATGGATTATGTGGAATAACATGGGATGAATAAAAGAACTAGAAAAATGGATGCTGTTGTTAAATGGAAAGATGCTCAAAAAGTATCTTTAAGCTTTGGCAAGGTCCATGCCATGTCTATACTTGATTGACTAATGTATTTTGCAGATGGAGGTCAAAAAAAGTGAGGATATAAGAACTCCGAGGCTGCGGCCCAGGTTTCTACATATATTTATTGAAGTGTTCTAGAATTCTCATGTTAACATCCTCAACAACCTATTCTTTCATTGAAACGTCTTTTCTAAATATCCTTCTTGTCCTGCTCTTGTAACCCTACAATTACAGACTGAAGAGACTTTAAGTTTATTGTAACCAACCTTTACTGGGACTCTCAATACTTCTCAGAATTCCTTGTACATCCCAATGGAGACTGGGCTTCAGCACAGGGCTGTGAGTCAGATTCCTAGTCCCCAAAGCATCTTGCAGAGGTACCAGCTTTGGAAAGACTCAAATGATGAGGGGCTTCTAGAAGGGCCAATCAGGAAGATTGACCTTTCTACTACACACTCTTTTTTAGCTTGTCTTTCCCTACTGAACTTGAAAAGCAGTGTGCTTGAACTGAGAAGCACTTTCCAAAGAGCCTGAATGTCATGTCTGCTTGGAGTCACTGTTCCATTTGAAAGAGGGGAAGGGTCAGATGAGGAAATGCAGGTCTTACTCAAGAGGTCACATTCTGTTTTGGGGGAAAAGTCACTCTAAAAGAAATGAAGAAGAAAGAAAGAAAGTAAAAGGAACTGAACTTGGTTCTGCTTTCATTATACTGAGGATTTCATAAATAGAAGTCAAAAACAACAACTACAGAAAAATAATTTGCAACCAGAGATAAACCAAAAATTCCTATGACCAATGCCATCCAGATCTCTAAAATAATAAAATCTTGACTATTCCCTGTAACCTGGACTCTCTAGCAAGAACAATTGTATTCCAGATTTTGTAGGCTGATATATGAAAATGTATCATTAACTTTGTGACTATGATGATCACAATCCTACCACAAAAACACTAATGTAAAGCTGATAACCTTGGTAGTTTTTGTGTATTTTTCTCTCTTTAGATGTATGTTGGGTTTTGTATTTTGTGAGCTGCATATTCTGAAGTCTGACTGCTTTGCACCCTTTTCAAATAAGGGTTTTAAATACTCCTTTATCAAATTTTTAGACATCTAATCAATCATGAGATTTAAATGAAATCATAAAGTGTTGACAAAAATTAAATATTTTAATACCAACAGGACCCTATTTGGTGATTGAGACAGAGAAAGCTCTATATAAGCTTCAACTGTTCAGACTGAGCAAAGAGAGCCTTCCAGCCTCACAAATTTTCAGAACTGACTGTGGCATGATCTCCATTGGAATTGCCATTGCCTGTTTGTATAATGACCCACTCAGATTTGAGGGGCCTTGGAACAATTGCTGCCTCAGTAAACCCTGATGCACCAAGAAATGCTGCACATCCTTATGAACCCCACATTCATTAAATAGGCATACTAATATGTATACACATGATGTTCAACCTCACACATCAGGTATGTAGCTGGGCATGTGCCTTCACAAAGCCTGCACACTTAGTGACCTTGAATGCACAGTATGATGGTAGCACACTAATTATGCATATTGATAGCAAATGACTATTCATACTTTTGTACACAGACATGCTTATTCATACACATGCTCACACTCACATGCAAATACAGTCCCTGATGCACATACCTGTCAGATACACACAATTTACATGATATATCAGCACACTTTCATATTGCACAAAATATCCCTTCAATTGTAAATATACATACTTGCACTAAAAATACACGCATATATAGACAAACTCACACTCATGTAGTATTAAAATTTCTTGCACATTTCTGAGCATTCAAATATCCTGCCTTTTCATTTGTGCATGCAGAGGAGAGAGGAAATGTAAGGGTTAACACTTCTAGCTTTAGTCTTCATTCTCAGAGGAGGCTGGTGTAAATGTGAGGCAGCAGGCTCAGGGGGAGTGGTAGATCTGATGCTTGGGGGAAGTGAAAGGACAGACCTAGTTCTTTGAATAGGTCCTGATCAGAGGTCTCTGACATGGGCTGAATCCAAGAAACTTTTTAGAAATGCTTATGAGCATGCTGTACTTGGTCGAAGATACAGTAGAACTCAGGGCAAGTGGATCCCTGTGCCTCAGCCACTTCTTCACTTCCCAAAAAGCAGTATGACTTATGGAACACTAAGAAGCAGGAAGGCGAGAAACTGTGCAGAATGGTCTGACTCACTGGGAGCTTCACGTCTAGAGATCAATGGCCATTGAGCTTCATTCTGAGAATGGGAGAAGACTCGGTGCTCCCACTGTGTCCTCCAGGGTAAGCCTAGAAAGGTAGGAATACTGCCTCCACACAAAAATACTCCAAGAAGGAGGTTGGTTTTGAGCATTACCCTGATCCAGTATTATTGGTTTTAGTTTCAGATACCTCAGTGAGAAAACAGAGTTTGAATTTCCCTGAAGCTATTTCTAAGCAGATCTCAGTTTATTTTATCCTTTATCCCTTCTCTGACTTGAACAACACCCTGACAGATGCCTGTATTTAGTTCCACATAATGGGTGCAGTAATTGAAGTACAACAGAGACTGTGAGTACTTTCTTGGGACTCGAACTCATTATCACAGATAAAAGTTGAACTCTACTCTGTGAGAGAAGATGGTTCTTAGAACCAATTTCTTAAACAAAAGGTACACAAAGATTTACAAGTTGATTTTATTTTAGAAAACAGCAAGCTTGAATCTGAAGTCCAAAGTGTGATCAGTGGGGCTACAATATTTGAAAAGGACAAGGCATTTCAGCTCTCAGTATGCATTAGGCTCATAAGATTTCTAGCCTGTCAAAAACAAAAAACAAAAAACAAAAAACAAATAATAGCACATGTAGGGGAGGAAGGAGAGTTGGGCAATAAGGGAAATTATATTGTTCATCTTTTCCTACCTTTTAGAGAATGTACATTGCAATTTCTCAAAGCAGCAGTAGGCTCATTACCTGTGCTTCCCATATTTAAAAACCCCACACACTAGACAAAAATGGCCAAGGATTGGTTAGCTCTCTGTCCACTCCACATGACTTGTAGTATTAACTCTATTAAGTCTGCAAGTCTATGAGAAAAGAAAGACAAGGGAACTTTTAACAGTGAAGGCACTAGATTCCATGGGTCAGCAGAGAAAAGTGGAGAAAGAAAAGGGAGGTGCTTGGCAAGGGTCCCCATCTCCCAATTTGGTCTTGAGTCACAGGGCACTTCTGCTTGTCCATTGTCCACCAAGAAAAGAAAATTTGAGAGCAGAAATTCAGAGTCAGCAGAATGAAATGAGGAAGGCTGAGAAGCATTACTTCATGGGGCTCTATGAAAAGGCCATTAAGGAGACTGGGGAAGGAGTAAAGCAGAAGACAGTAACTGGTTTTTGCAAGGGCTGTAGTTTGCAAGTAGTTGAAAGACTCACCAGCCTCTAAAGCGGGCACAGAACAGGAGAATTCTCCATTTAGTCTCATGAGCAGAAGCTAATAAAGACATCATCCCAGAGAAAGCAGCACACACCCAGAGATGCCAGGAGGCCAAACTGGAGACTGTGCTAGAGGTTCCAGTCCAGTGAAGTATCGGGGTCCTGGGTGCAAATTCAGATCTGCCTCTAATTCAGCATGCAGTTGGGCATGCCCTCTTCATGTCTCTTTGTCATGATAGGGCAGCAATCTCTGCTTTCCCCAACTCGGGTGTGTGCCCCAATTAATCGTTATCTAGCACAGGTGGCATGAGTACCACTAAGAGCACTGGCTGTGCAGTTGTGCATCCAGACACTAACTCATTGTGTGGCCTTGGGCAAATTATGTCACTGAAGCCTATTTTTCTCATTGTAAAGTGAAGATACAGAGGTTTTGTGTACGTTAGATACAATAAAACTTAAAAGCCTGCAGTGTTGTATCTTGAAACATGGTCATTCCTTGTACAATGACTCAGAGATAATTGTACACTTTGATAAATTGCACCTTTAACCAGCACCTCTTACATTGCCTGGTGCAACAATGAGAATGATCTGAGTGTGTTTCTCCAAGTGCCCCGAGCCTGCGGAAGTGTGTTCTCACAAGTAGACGGTGACACACAAGAGGAAAAGGGCAGGTGGAAGGAAATTACCTGGCTCAAACAGAATACATAAAGAAGTTTGGGAAGACCAGACCAGACAGAAGGGATAGAACAGAGTGCCTGGACCCTATATAATATGTGGCTTTCAATTTTCACCATAGCTTACATAGAAGTATTTGCCTTGAGCAAACCTACAGCTATTATCTTAATAGGATGGTCAAGCTTCAGGTTTAGAGCAAAACTTAGGAAGTCAGAGTCCCATTTATCTCATGCTGTTATAAATCTTGGGAAAATTAGAAAGAAGCAAGCCCTCTTTGGCATTATGAGGCCCTTTTAAGGAACCATTTGGTCTAGGGAATAAAACATCTGTAAGTTCCCAAAGGCAATTTGTTAAGGAGCATTGGAAGGGATACTCTTCTTGCCTCTTCCTTTGAAGGAGGTAAGAACTAAGGATTTCAATCAAAACACAGAACAACTGAGTTTAAATAGTGAAAAGGTAGTGGGTAAGAACCAAGTGAGCTTTGTGCCATCAATTCTGAGGTAGAAAGTAGTCACCACAGGAATCAGTGGGTAGAAGTAACCCAGGTAAAGCAAGTGCACACGAGAGGGTGGCATTCACACAGCAGTGCAACATTTAGAAGGAGAAATGAACATTACTTTCTTTTGGACACAACATCAAGGTAAGGTCAATTGGATTTTATCAGAACATTTAGGATATTGTTAATCCAATCATGAGTCTATTGAATAATGATATTTATTTGTTATTTTCTCTAAGGATTTAAAAAATTAAACTCCTGCCCTGTGCCAAGCACAAAGATACTATGTGTAGTGTAGGGTTCAGGGCAGAGTTCATGAAAAATTTACTATCTAGGATGGAGGCTGGCAAACTACAGCCTGTACACTAAATCCTCTTTGGAGTTTATTTTTGTGAGTAAACTTTTATTGGAATTCAACCATACTCACTCATTTATATATTGACTATGGTTGGTTTTACACCACCGTAGCTAAATTGATATGTTGTAACTAAGACTTTGTAGCTCAAAATTCCTCAAATTTTTATGATCTGACTTTTTACAGAAAAACTTTGCTAACCACTAATTTAGGAGGGGCCTACACTAAGGATAAAATATTGAATTACAGGTACGTAATTGATCAGTAATTTATCCTTCAGCCCAAGCCCTTACGGTAACTGCCCTTAAGCTAACTCAACATCAATACATAAATTTCTATAAGCATTGAGGCCACACTGGCTTCCTAGCCTGACAAGTTGTCCGAGCAGCTTAACAGAGGGATAAATAAGACCTGTGCGAAAAGTTGATAATATCAGCTGTCAGTGTTAAAGAATAGAAGGAAAAGAATTACTATGACGTTATTTGTCATGATTTTTTTCCTTAATAGATTCTGCTTTCAAGAAAACATTGATGCTTGAAAAACAACTGTACTTGCAGCTATCACATTTTGTTCTACCCTATTTTGAATGATATATATATATATATAAAAATAAAGAATAGTATCATTTTATGTTGCAAGATTTTATTTATTAAAAAAAAGGTTGAAATTATCCCACCTTATCTTTAAACTCAATTGCCCTATTACCCAATTGTCCCATCCAAAGGCATATCAATAATAACACTTGTTTTGATTCCTATTTGCAGAGAGTAGATCACTTTCCCAATGGAGAACATATTAACCAGCCCATGGTGCTGGCTTCAGGGAACAGCTCTTCTCATCCTGCGTCCTTCACCCTGCTTGGAATCCCAGGCCTGGAGAGTTTCCAGTTTGGGATTGCCTTTCCGTTCTGTGCCATGCATGCTGTGGCTGTTGTTGGAAATATCACTCTCCTCCACGTAATCAGAATTGACCACACCCTGCATAAGCCCATGTACCTCTTTCTGGCCATGCTGGCTATTACTGACCTGGTCCTCTCCTCCTCCACCCAACCTAAGATGTTGGTCATATTCTGTTTCATGCTCACGAGATTGAGTACCATGCCTGCCTCATCCAGGTGTTCTTCATCCATGCCTTTTCTTTTATGGAGTCTGAGGTGCTCATGGCTATGGCCCTGGATCGCCATGTGGCCATCTGCTTCCCACTCCGACACTCTAGCCTCATGACCCCATCGGTCGTGATTGAACTGGGGACCGTTGTGATGCTGAGAGGGCTGCTGTGAGTGAGTCCCTTCTGCTTCATGGTGTCTAGGATGCCCTTCTGCCACCACCAAGCCATTCCCCAGTCATACTGTGGGCACATGGCTGTGCTGAAGTTGGTGTGTGCTGATACAAGCATAAATTGTGGGTATGGACTCTTTGTGGCCTTCTCTGTGGCTGGCTTTGATATGACTGTCATAGGTATGTCATACATGATGATTCTGAGAGCTGTGCTTCAGTTGCCCTCAGGTGAAGCCCGCCTCAAAGCTTTTAGCACATGTGCCTCCCATATCTGTGTCATCTTGGCTTTTTATATCCCAGCCCTTTTTTCTTTCTTCACCCACCGCTTTGGCCATCATGTGCCCCGAGTGGTACATATCCTGTTTGCTAATCTCTATCTACTGGTGCCTCCCATGCTCAACCCCATCATTTACAGAGTTAGAACCAAACAGATCAGGGACACAGTTACCCAAGGATGTTGTGGAAACGTCCCTTGAGTCAAGGGTCACAAAATGACCACCACTTAAATTGCACCACTGATCTAGGGACATAAACGAATATTTTTCAGACTATTACTTACCATAAGTGAGTCAGCTCTGTAAACAGTTGATCCGGAGGTAGATAACCCTCCAGAAACAAAAGCAACAATTTCAGCATGCCCAGGGCAAGAGATTTCTGAGACATGCCATAAAAACTTTGTTGACCTCAGTTCATCATCACTAAGAAAATAATAAGAATATTTTCACCTATTAAGTCAGTGAATGTTTTTTTAAAAAATGTCACCTTTCACAGATGATTAAGGTAAAAACATTATTTACACTACTGGTAGGAGTACAACTTAGTACACTTCGTTTAAAAGAAATTTAGAAATGTAAATAAAATAGTTAAAAAGTATTCTTTCTATATGTATCCATATATCTATATCTATATATGCAATTTCCCCTCTGAGAATCAAAATTTTGGAAGCAAAAACCTGTACAAAGTAATGCATAAAATCATTATGCATAAAAACCCAACAGAAAACCAGTCAAATATTGTCCTGTTTTTTCCAATTCTGTGAAGAAAGTCATTGGTAGCTTAATGGGGATGGCACTGAATCTATAAATTGCCTTGGGCAGTATGGCCATTTTCACAGTATTGATTCTTCCTACACATTCCATTACTGGGGATATACCCAAAGGAATATAAGTCATGCTGCTATAAAGACACATGCACACATATGTTTATTGCAGCACTGTTCACAATAGCACAGACTTGGAATCAACCCAAATGTCCATCAGTGACAGAATGGATTAAGAAAATGTGGCACATACACACCATGGAATACTATGCAACCATAAAAAAGGATGAGTTCGTGTCCTTTGTAGGGACATGGATGCAGCTGGAAACCATAATTCTCAGCAAACTATCACAAGAACAGAAAACCAAATGCCGCATGTTCTCACTCATAGGCGGGAATTGAACAATGAGATCACTTGGACACAGGAAAGGGAACATCACACACCAGGTCCTATTGTGGGGGTGAGGGGGGGGAGGGGTGAGGGGTGAGGGATAGCATTAGAAGGTATACCTAATGCAAATGACGAGTTAATGGGTTCAGCACACCAACATGGCACATGTATACATATGTAACAAACCTGCATGTTGTGCACATGTACCCTAGAACTTAAAGTATAATTAAAACATATCTATATTGTCCTGTAAGAAACCAGATGAATCAATGTGCAACTGAATATTAGATGCCTTTTAAGATCTGACATTTGCAACAAGTATCTAAAGATGTAGTAAGTGATGAAGATATGTTATGTTTAGAAAAAAGATAAAGAATTGTCTTTAAGACTTGATGCCAATTCTAAAACGGAATTCATATACACAAAAAGAGATTCAAGAAATACATAATCATAGTAAAAACTATTCTGAGTAGTGAGGCTTGTAATATTTTCATTTTCTTTTTGGGCCTTAGTGTATTTTTAAAAAATATCCTCAATTGAGAATGTTTAATTTTAGTATGGGAAAAAGTCATGAAAATAACAACAGAAACACAGGTAAGGGATTAATTCAGTGCCAAAGTTTAGTGAGATAGGATGGACAATCTGAGAGGATGACAGACAGTGGCATAGATGAGATCCATCGAAGCTCAGGGATCCAGATGTAAAATTGCTGCTGGATCACAGCTTCTTCAGGCTGCTAACTAACAATGGGGATCAGGTGAGCTGAAGTGTTGGTCTCTCTTTTCCAACATTTTCTTATTCCCCTAGGACAATGGATTTCAGAATGAAGCAGAAGTTTTTGGAAAGAATGAGGAAGATCTTCTCTTCTGAATGGAATATATTGTATGGTTTAAGGTGATAGGAAAGCTATTAGAAATTTTAATAACATATTTTCATGGTAATTTCTTTTTAATTAACATCATGGTAATTTCTTTTTAATTAACATTTTAAACTATTTTTAAAAGCATGCTTGCTTTCAATTCATTGGACTTGAACTGTCAACTTTTCACAGCTCTTTCTGAGAAAGCCAATGAAGAAGGTTCTAGAATTCAAGGTCTTATGTTTCTAAAGCCAAAATTAGATTAAGGTGCTTTGAGTGGATTCAGGAGCAGGTTTGCCTCTTCCAGAAAAAAACAGATTATGTTGAAGTCTGAAGATATTCCCCCAAAAGAATGGGTGTTCTGAGGAGCATTTTCATCCTTCCCAAATTTCAGAGTTAAAAGGACCAATTTCTCTCTATCTGTAAATTAGTGAATGAGAAAATTTCTCTTTCTCTTTCTCTTTTTAAAATTAGCTTTCTTACTGTATAACTTGCAACGATAACATTTTAATGTTTCTATACACATTTTGATGAGTTCTAACACCTGTGCAGCCACCAGTTCCTCAATCAAGATGAAGAACATTGCAATCATTTAATAAAGATTTCTCCTGCCCCACTGTAGTTAGTCAGCCCCCTTCCACCTCAACCAGGGAAACTTTCATATGATTTTTTCACTATAGATTAATTCTTATGGCCCTAGGACTGTGCATCAATAGAAGAATAGATGATTTATTATTGAGTCTGTCATCTTTCATGCTTATAAAGTTTCACTCAAGCTGTTGTGCATATTAGTACATTTCCTGATTTTGCTGAGCAGTATATTCCATATTTTCAACATGCCTTTACTAATATAGTGATGCTTCTCTTCTTTGCTCTAGCCTTTCTACTATTTTTATACTTCCAAACACATCAATGGCTCGTCTGTCTTAAGTCTTTGCTCTTATTTCTCCAGTGGCCCCAGTTGTTCTTCTAGAGGGCATTCTGGCTCCCATTATTATCCTTCAGATCTCAACTAATGCCACATTCTCCTAGAGGTTTCCTCACCCACTTGTCTTCACCAGTTCCTGAGCCATGTAACTTTTCTATCAATTCACGTATACTGTTTCCAACTTATCACTTACCACAATCTCAAATTTTTATTATTTATCTATCATCTGTCCCTATGACTTGAATATAATTTTCATAAGAGAGTAGTGCTGTTTCTCACTCATTTATTCTAAAACCTAGCACACACATGAAAAAAAAGAAAAAAAAGAAAAAAAAGAGAAAGGCACGTGAATGAACGAATTTGAATGTTTCTGATTTGATACATTGCCCCAACAATTCCAGTACTGTCCAAAAGTTGGCATTTGCAAATATACTCATGCCTCACTCCCCCAAAACTGACTATAGTGCCAGAACTTTCAGTCTTAAGGACTCCTTTCACTGTCTGCACTGAAGTAACATTTTGAAGGAGGCTGTGTGATTTGGTTTGAATCTTTGCCCCCACCCAAATCTCATGTCAAATTGTAATCCCCAACGTTGGAGGTGGAGCCAGCTGGGAAATGATTGGATCACGGGGGCTGTTTCTCATGAATGATAAAGAACCATCCCCTTTGATTGCAATAGTGAGTGAGTTTTCATGAGATCTGGTCATTTAACACTGTGTAGCACCTCCCCTCTTACTCTTTCTTCTTCCTCCCTGGCCATGTAAGATGTACCTGCTTTCTCTTTACCTTCCATCATGATTGTAAGTTTCCTAAGGCCTCCCAGAAACAGAAACTGTTATGCTTCCACAGCCTGCAGAACTGTGAGCCAATTAAATCTCTCTTTTTCAAAATGAATTATCCAATCTCAGGTATTTCTTCATAGCATTACGAGAATGGACTAACACATTGTCAAATAAGATAGGTTTGTTATAAAATAGCAAATTGTCTCTGACTCACCTCTTTTTATGAAAATTAAAATGTTTGTAACATTTTAAATTCCTATTCAAGCAATATATTAAGCAATTACTCTGCACCCAGCATTTGCTGGAGAATGGGGGTAGAATCAGGAATAAAAGAAACTGACAAACATAGCATCTAGTTTGTGTGATTTCTTTTTTTTTTTTTTCTTTTTTTTTTTTTAATTTATTTATTATTATTAAACTTCAAGTTGTAGGGTACATGTGCACAACGTGCAGGTTTGCTACATATGTATACTTGTGCCATGTTGGTGTGCTGCACCCATCAACTCGTCATTTACATCAGGTATAACTCCCAATGCAATCCCTCCCCCCTCCCCCCTCCCCATGATAGGCCCCGGTGTGTGATGTTCCCCTTCCCGAGTCCAAGTGATCTCATTGTTCAGTTCCCACCTACGAGTGAGAACATGCGGTGTTTGGTTTTCTGTTCTTGTGATAGTTTGCTAAGAATGATGGTTTCCAGCTGCATCCATGTCCGTACAAAGGACACAAACTCATCCTTTTTTATGGCTGCATAGTATTCCATGGTGTATATGCGCCACATTTTCTTAATCCAATCTGTCACTGATGGACATTTGGGTTGATTCCAAGTCTTTGCTATTGTGAATAGTGCTGCAATAAACATACGTGTGCATGTGTCCTTATAGCAGCATAATTTATAATCCTTTGGGTATATACCCAGTAATGGGATGGCTGGGTCATATGGTACATCTAGTTCTAGATCCTTGAGGAATCGCCATACTGTTTTCCATAATGGTTGAACTAGTTTACACTCCCACCAACAGTGTAAAAGTGTTCCTATTTCTCCACATCCTCTCCAGCACCTGTTGTTTCCTGACTTTTTAATGATCGCCATTCTAACTGGTGTGAGATGGTATCTCATTGTGGTTTTGATTTGCATTTCTCTGATGGCCAGTGATGATGAGCATTTTTTCATGTGTCTGTTGGCTATATGAATGTCTTCTTTTGAGAAATGTCTGTTCATATCCTTTGCCCACTTTTTGATGGGGTTGTTTGTTTTTTTCTTGTAAATTTGTTTGAGTTCTTTGTAGGTTCTGGATATTAGCCCTTTGTCAGATGAGTAGATTGCAAAAATTTTCTCCCATTCTGTAGGTTGCCTGCTCACTCTGATGGTAGTTTCTTTTGCTGTGCAGAAGCTCTTTAGTTTGATGAGATCCCATTTGTCAATTTTGGCTTTTGTTGCCGTTGCTTTTGGTGTTTTAGACATGAAGTCTTTGCCCATGCCTATGTCCTGAATGGTACTACCTAGGTTTTCCTCTAGGATTTTTATGGTATTAGGTCTAACATTTAAGTCTTTAATCCATCTTGAATTAATTTTCATACAAGGAGTAAGGAAAGGATCCAGTTTCAGCTTTCTACTTATGGCTAGCCAGTTTTCCCAGCACCATTTATTAAATAGGGAATCCTTTCCCCATTTCTTGTTTCTCTCAGGTTTGTCAAAGATCAGATGGCTGTAGATGTGTGGTATTATTTCTGAGGACTCTGTTCTGTTCCATTGGTCTATATCTCTGTTTTGGTACCAGTACCATGCTGTTTTGGTTACTGTAGCCTTGTAGTATAGTTTGAAGTCAGGTAGCGTGATGCCTCCAGCTTTGTTCTTTTGACTTAGGAATGTCTTGGAGATGCGGGCTCTTTTTTGGTTCCATATGAACTTTAAAGCAGTTTTTTCCAATTCTGTGAAGAAGCTCATTGGTAGCTTGATGGGGATGGCATTGAATCTATAAATTACCTTGGGCAGTATGGCCATTTTCACGATATTGATTCTTCCTATCCATGAGCATGGTATGTTCTTCCATTTGTTTGTGTCCTCTTTGATTTCACTGAGCAGTGGTTTGTAGTTCTCCTTGAAGAGGTCCTTTACATCCCTTGTAAGTTGGATTCCTAGGTATTTTATTCTCTTTGAAGCAATTGTGAATGGAAGTTCATTCCTGATTTGGCTCTCTGTTTGATTGTCACTGGTGTATAAGAATGCTTGTGATTTTTGCACATTAATTTTGTATCCTGAGACTTTGCTGAAGTTGCTTATCAGCTTAAGGAGATTTTGGGCTGAGACAATGGGGTTTTCTAAATATACAATCATGTCATCTGCAAACAGGGACAATTTGACTTCTTCTTTTCCTAACTGAATACCCTTGATTTCTTTCTCTTGCCTGATTGCCCTAGCCAGAACTTCCAACACTATGTTGAATAGGAGTGGTGAGAGAGGGCATCCCTGTCTTGTGCCAGTTTTCAAAGGGAATTTTTCCAGTTTTTGCCCATTCAGTATGATATTGGCTGTGGGTTTGTCATAAAGAGCTCTTATTATTTTGAGGTATGTTCCATCAATACCGAATTTATTGAGCATTTTTAGCATGAAGGGCTGTTGAATTTTGTCAAAAGCCTTTTCTGCATCTATTGAGATAATCATGTGGTTCTTGTCTTTGGTTCTGTTTATATGCTGGATTATGTTTATTGATTTGCGAATGTTGAACCAGCCTTGCATCCCAGGGATGAAGCCCACTTGATCATGGTGGATAAGCTTTTTGATGTGCTGCTGAATCTGGTTTGCCAGTATTTTATTGAGGATTTTTGCATCGATGTTCATCAGGGATATTGGTCTAAAATTCTCTTTTTTTGTTGTGTCTCTGCCAGGCTTTGGTATCAGGATGATGTTGGCCTCATAAAATGAGTTAGGGAGGATTCCCTCTTTTTCTATTGATTGGAATAGTTTCAGAAGGAATGGTACCAGCTCCTCCTTGTACCTCTGGTAGAATTCAGCTGTGAATCCATCTGGTCCTGGACTTTTTTTGGTTGGTAGGCTATTAATTATTGCCTCAATTTCAGAGCCTACTATTGGTCTATTCAGGGATTCAACTTCTTCCTGGCTTAGTCTTGGAAGAGTGTAAGTGTCCAGGAAATTATCCATTTCTTCTAGATTTTCCAGTTTATTTGCGTAGAGGTGTTTATAGTATTCTCTGATGGTAGTTTGTATTTCTGTGGGGTCGGTGGTGATATCCCCTTTATCATTTTTAATTGCGTCGATTTGATTCTTCTCTCTTTTCTTCTTTATTAGTCTTGCTAGTGGTCTGTCAATGTTGTTGATCTTTTCAAAAAACCAACTCCTGGATTCATTGATTTTTTGGAGGGTTTTTTGTGTCTCTATCTCCTTCAGTTCTGCTCTGATCTTAGTTATTTCTTGCCTTCTGCTAGCTTTCGAATGTGTTTGCTCTTGCTTCTCTAGTTCTTTTAATTGCGATGTTAGAGTGTCAATTTTAGATCTTTCCTGCTTTCTCTTGTGGGCATTTAGTGCTATAAATTTCCCTCTACACACTGCTTTAAATGTGTCCCAGAGATTCTGGTATGTTGTATCTTTCTTCTCATTGGTTTCAAAGAACATCTTTATTTCTGCCTTCATTTCGTTATGTACCCAGTAGTCATTCAGGAGCAGGTTGTTCAGTTTCCATGTAGTTGAGCGGTTTTGATTAAGTTTCTTAGTCCTGAGTTCTAATTTGATTGCACTGTGGTCTGAGAGACAGTTTGTTATAATTTCTGTTCTTGTACATTTGCTGAGGAGTGCTTTACTTCCAATTACGTGGTCAATTTTGGAGTAAGTACGATGTGGTGCTGAGAAGAATGTATATTCTGTTGATTTGGGGTGGAGAGTTCTATAGATGTCTATTAGGTCTGCTTGCTGCAGAGATGAGTTCAATTCCTGGATATCCTTGTTAACTTTCTGTCTCGTTGATCTGTCTAATGTTGACAGTGGAGTGTTGAAGTCTCCCATTATTATTGTATGGGAGTCTAAGTCTCTTTGTAAGTCTCTAAGGACTTGCTTTATGAATCTGGGTGCTCCTGTATTGGATGCATATATATTTAGGACAGTTAGCTCTTCCTGTTGAATTGATCCCTTTACCATTATGTAATGGCCTTCTTTGTCTCTTTTGATCTTTGATGGTTTAAAGTCTGTTTTATCAGAGACTAGTATTGCAACCCCCGCTTTTTTTTGTTCTCCATTTGCTTGGTAAATCTTCCTCCATCCCTTTATTTTGAGCCTATGTATGTCTCTGCGTGTGAGATGGGTCTCCTGAATACAGCAGACTGATGGATCTTGACTCTTTATCCAGTTTGCCAGTCTGAGTCTTTTAATTGGAGCATTTAGTCCATTTACATTTAAGGTTAAGATTGTTATGTGTGAACTTGATCCTGCCATTATGATATTAACTGGTTATTTTGCTCGTTAGTTGATGCAGTTTCTTCCTAGCCTTGATGGTCTTTACATTTTGGCATGTTTTTGCAATGGCTGGTACCGGTTGTTCCTTTCCATGTTTAGTGCTTCCTTCAGGGTCTCTTGTAAGGCAGGCCTAGTGGTGACAAAATCTCTAAGCATTTGCTTATCTGTAAAGGATTTTATTTCTCCTTCACTTATGAAACTTAGTTTGGCTGGATATAAAATTCTGGGTTTAAAATTCTTTTCTTTAAGAATGTTGAATATTGGCCCCCACTCTCTTCTGGCTTGAAGAGTTTCTGCCGAGAGATCTGCTGTTAGTCTGATGGGCTTCCCTTTGTGAGTAACCCGACCTTTCTCTCTGGCTGCCCTTAAGATTTTTTCCTTCATTTCAACTTTGGTGAATCTGGCAATTATGTGTCTTGGAGTTGCTCTTCTCGAGGAGTATCTTTGTGGCGTTCTCTGTATTTCCTGGATTTGAATGTTGGCCTGCCCTACTAGGTTGGGGAAGTTCTCCTGGATGATATCCTGAAGAGTGTTTTCCAACTTGGTTCCATTTTCCCCCTCACTTTCAGGCACCCCAATCAGACGTAGATTTGGTCTTTTTACATAATCCCATACTTCTTGCAGGCTTTGTTCATTTGTTTTTCTTCTTTTTTCTTTTGGTTTCTCTTCTCGCTTCATTTCATTCATTTGATCCTCCATCGCTGACATTCTTTCTTCCAGTTGATCGAGACGGTTACTGAAGCTTGTGCATTTGTCACGTATTTCTCGTGCCATGGTTTTCGTCTCTTTCATTTCGTTTGTGAGCTTCTCTGCATTAATTACTCTAGCCATCAATTCTTCCACTTTTTTTTCAAGATTTTTAGTTTCTTTGCGCTGGGTACGTAATTCCTCCTTTAGCTCTGAGAAATTTGATGGACTGAAGCCTTCTTCTCTCATCTCATCGAAGTCATTCTCCGTCCAGCTTTGATCCATTGCTGGCGATGAGCTGCACTCCTTTGCTGGGGGAGATGTGCTCTTATTTTTTGAATTTCCAGCTTTTCTGCCCTGCTTTTTCCCCATCTTTGTGGTTTTATCTGCCTCTGGTCTTTGATGATGGTGATGTACTGATGGGGTTTTGGTGTAGGTGTCCTTCCTGTTTGATAGCTTTCCTTCTAACAGTCAGGACCCTCAGCTGTAGGTTGTAGCTGTAGGAGATTGCTTGAGGTCCACTCCAGACCCTGTTTGCCTGGGTATCAGCAGCAGAGGCTGCAGAAGATAGAATATTTCTGAACAGCGAGTGTACCTGTCTGATTCTTGCTTTGGAATCTTCCTCTCAGGGGTGTACTCCACCCTGTGAGGTGTGGGGTGTCAGACTGCCCCTAGTGGGGGATGTCTCCCAGTTAGGCTACTCAGGGGTCAGGGACCCACTTGAGCAGGGAGTCTGTCCCTTCTCAGATCTCAACCTCCGTGTTGGGAGATCCACTGCTCTCTTCAAAGCTGTCAGACAGAGTCGTTTGCGTCTGCAGAGCTGCTGCATTTGTTATTATTTACTGTGCCCTGTCCCCAGAGGTGGAGTCTACAGAGACAGGCAGGTTTCCTTGAGCTGCTGTGAGCTCCACCCAGTTCGAGCTTCCCAGCAGCTTTATTTACCTACTTAAGACTCAGCAATGGCGGGCACCCCTCCCCCAGCCTCGCTGCTGCCTTGCCCGTAGATCACAGACTGCTGTGCTAGCAATGAGGGAGGCTCCGTGGGTGTGTGACACTCCCGGCCAGGTGTGGGATATGATCTCCTGGTGTGCCTGTCTGCTTGAAGCGCAGTATTGGGGTGGGAGTTACCCGATTTTCCAGGTGTTGTGTGTCTCAGTTCCCCTGGCTAGGAAAAGGGATTCCCTTCCCCCTTGTGCTTTCCAGGTGAGGCAATGCCTCGCCCTGCTTCAGCTCTCGCTGGTCGGGCTGCAGCAGCTGACCAGCACGGATCGTCTGGCACTCCCCAGTGAGATGAACCCAGTACCTCAGTTGAAAATGCAGAAATCGCCGGTCTTCTGTGTCGCTCGCGCCGGGAGTTGGAGACTGGAGCTGTTCCTATTCGGCCATCTTGCTCCGCCCCCTACCTCCAGTAGTTTTGGTTCTGTGTAGCTGGGGAAGCCTCACAATCATGGCATAAGACATGGACTACAGCAGGCAGACAGACAGCTAGTTTGTGTGATTTCTACCCAAAATCAAAATACTGAATTTCTACAGTTTTAGCTTCAATATTGAAACTATTATTTAAGATGTGTTATACTATTGTAAGCTACCTTAGGTATTCTGAATCAATGAAAATAGACAATTCTCTTCCTTACAACTTGAAGATTCCCAGTGTCCATGACATGAAATATGTAACTAACCTAGAGTGTGTCTATACTCATTCACAAAAGCTCTCAAGTGAGTACATTGAGTGAGGGACTCCATTTTCCATGTGTTAATGGGCAGTCACCACAGTGCCTCTCCTCCTCAAATAACACAAATCTGTGATCATAGTGACTAAGAGAGGCCAGATAGAACATCTCAAAGGCGGACCCCAGTAAGTCAGCTTACTGTGGTTTTTAAACATTACTCAGAATCATACTGTGATGTCAGGGTTCAGTTCTAGAGTATTTTCCAAAGGGCAATGCCTCCTCATTGATGTCTACTCTGCACAGAACCAAGCACAGTGTTACTAGGATGCTGACATTTCATACTCAAATCAACAAGCATTTTTTGACCAGTGGCTGTGTACCCAGTGCAATGCGTGGTGCCTGGGATGTAGAGATAAAGTTTACAGGTCTTACTTAGAACCCTACCTCTGCCCTCCTACAGTGCCTGTTCCATTCTACTCTCATCATACTTACTGACTTCTTTATATCCTAATGATCTGGCTCTGTGTGTGCCTCTATGTCTTATCCACCATGAAGAAAAATGTTGCTTTATTTACCTCAGATGTTGGCAAATCCTAACACAGAGGAGGCATCAATAAGTATGTGGGAAGCAATATCTTTCTATTCAAGGGAGGTGATAGGCACATGTCAGTAAAGACCTAAAACACATACTTTCAATACTCTGCATGTTAAGTATTTTAAGACAAAAATAAAATCCTAGGCCCCCAAACCATCTGAATGGATCCCTCCTCTCAACTAAGGGCATTTTAAAGTTAACCTGTCAATCTAGTTCAAGCCATGATGAGAAGGTGAAGTCAGGCATGCCTCATTACCATTAATATCAACACAGACCTTAAGACTGGTAGAACAGACTCTTTAAGTCTGATATGAAACATTTCCAATTTGTCCTCTCTGAAACCAGCTACCTGGAGGTTTCATCTGTGTGATAAAACCTTGGTCTCTACAACTCCTTATATTAACCCAGACAATATATTCTATTGATTCCAGGTCATTAGATAATAATCAATTGCCAATCAGAAAATCTATGAATCTGCCTGTGACCTGGAAGCCCCCACTTTCAGTTGCCCTTCCTTTCCAGACTGAACCAACGTACACCTTACATGTATTGATTGATGTCTTATGTCTCCCCAAAATGTATAACACCAAGTTGTAGCCTGATCACCTTGGGACAGGTCAATAAGGCCTCCCGAGGCTGTGTCATTGACATGTCCTTAACCTTGGCAAAATAAACTTCTAAATTAATTAAGACTTGTCTCAGATAATGTTTGCTTTATATTATTGTTGGCATTTATGCTGTGTGGGTAGGCCTATGGCCCAAATCTCCCCAAGACAATGACTAGGCTGAAGGCAGCAGGAGTGTGAGGTCCTGTTATCCCACCTTGACATTAAAAATTTTAATGTTTAATTTTGGCCTACAAATCCTGAAGTCACTGGTTCTTCCTACTCTGTCTACTGAGGTCAGAGGTTTGAAAGCCAGAGAGGGAAGGAAAGAAAGGCCCAGGCAATGTGCTGCCTGATTTTGCAGAGCATGGCCCTTCCCTTTACTTCGTCTCTACCCCAGATGAGGTTGGGCTCTCAGTTTGTGGTTTTCAGTTCTCCACGTATCTATCCTAAGTGTGGCCATCATGGAAGACATGTATAATATGTAAATGAGCTCACCCAAATATACCTTGTAGATGAGGAAACAGAAACCAAGGGATCCAAGTAGCAACTCTGGGTTTCTTTCTGAACCAGAAAATAGAAAAACTCAAAAGGTGGGAAAACAGTAAACACATAAGTAAATAAACAGAGCCACTACGTGGGAATTGAGTCTCTCTAAGAAATCAGGTAAAAGTCTTAAAAAATGTGTAAGCAAAAGGTTGTGGACTACATAACTCTGAGGAGGAATTCACATTGTCATTCAATTTAATGATGCCCCTGAAGTTGTAGAAAACTGTTCCGTAGGGAGAGAATAAAAGATAAATTTTACTTGTGCCAATTTCTGCTTCTTGAATGTGCCAGCTCCATTTGAAATCTCATGCTTTGAAGAAAGGACCAAGGCCTACAGGGAAGAAAGAGAAGCAGGATACCTTCTCACTCTATCTCCCCATGTTAATTGGTTTCCTGACTGAGTAGAAAGGGCTCAGTGGATGTTTAAGCCAGATTTGCAGCAGGAGTTGTCTTGGCACCAGAAACAGGGCAATCATAGTGCACCGTCTCTGCAGCAGGAAGGTATGGACAAGACATTAGGAAGGGAAAGTCTGTTCCAGGAGGGGTAAATGTTGCTCTGGGAAAGGAATAGAGAAGCCTAACATGTGGTCACATAGGCTGTGGACCAACTGGGATGGTGGTTTCAGTTATCAACTTTATGAAGTTAGTTTTATTGAATAGCACAAGGCATGGGGAAAATTCATCCATTCATTCATTTCTTCAGGAACTTCAAGGAACTCTTTAATGTGTCTTCTGTTTTACTAGCCCTCAACAGCCATATTTTTAAAAAAATTTCATAATTAATTGAAGTTGTTTTAAATGTGTCCACTAAATCACTCTTACTACTGCATGCCCAGCACTTAGTGGCCTGTAATGGCATAAGTATTAATAGGACAAGTTCATTTGTTACATGAAGAAATACATGAATGATGAATATTGTGTTCTAAAGAGGTCTCATATAGCATTTTTAAAAGTGATAAGCCCCAGTATTGCTTCTCTGGGAGCTCTCGCTCTCACTGAGCAGTTGGCTCATTGACAATGGCAACTGTCTAGTAGCAGCTACAGAAGAAATTAGCCCTGAGGTATTATCCTTTTCCCAAGGTTCCTGGACAATAGGGCTGAGATTGCCTTAGGTGTAGCAA
Organism: Chlorocebus sabaeus; assembly: GCF_047675955.1. Classification (NCBI taxonomy): domain Eukaryota; kingdom Metazoa; phylum Chordata; class Mammalia; order Primates; family Cercopithecidae; genus Chlorocebus; species Chlorocebus sabaeus. The sequence goes on along the minus strand of NC_132904.1, from coordinate 67,130,384 downwards.
AGGAGGAGAAGCACTGCAGAAGCAGGAGACCTGGCATCTCCCAGGAGTCCCAGCTCAGGCCTTTCCTCAGTGTGTGACTAGAGAAATTTCTGCCCTTCCTTACTCCATCAAGTTTGTCTCCATTTCCTCTCTTCTCAGAATAAGGCAGCAATCAATGATCAGGCGTGCCTACATCCCAACACAGAGAAAGCATTTATGTGTACACAAGGAAGCCTGTATATTTATGAATTCCTCCTTGGCAGGGGTACTTGAGTGCACAGATCTATTGAAAAGGGGTCTGAAACACAGAAAACGTTCTACTCAAAAGTAGGATTTTTCTCAAAAGTAGGATTTTTTTTTTTTTTTTTGAGCAGGAAGAACATATTGAGCACCCACGCAGGGCATGGAGAAGACACAAAGCCTAACACTGAACTCGGTCCTTACGATTTTGTACGGAGAGATAGACTTGTAAAAATTTAGAAATTCAATTCATTTGGGCGAAAAAATACAATCACATAGTTTGAATCTAGCTCTGTCTCTTGGAAACTGTATGACCTTGAATAGTTACTCAATGACTCTAAGTCCCATTTCCCTCACATGTAAATGTTGATTAGTGCTTTTTCCCAAAGTTGTTGGGGAAATTTACTGATATTCTCTATAAAATCTGCTAGCATATTTTCATATTAACAAATTACATGTGATATTACAGTGTAATAGGTAATTGTCTTGTAATTGTCTGTATGCATCTTTTTCTACAGAAAAATCATCCAAAGTTTGAGCAGAAAATTGCTGTATTTTCCCCTGTATCTCCAGGGTCTAGCATCGTGACTGGCATTTCATCAGTGTTCAATGAATATCTATTGAATGAATAAGTAATCACTCTAGCAACTTTGTTGTATAATGATTAACACAATTCCTAAAGCATGTACTAGACTCACTGCACAGACATATTGCACATTTGTATACCTTCAATTTTTAAATTTCTCTATGCTGAGAATCTTTACTTGCCTTACACAAAACCCAGGAATAACTTTACTCAGTAAAATTTTACTGCATCCTCTAGTACATAGCAAAATTAATGTCACTTATGCTGAGTCAAAAGAGTAAAGGCAGAACACCTATTAGTCTACTAAGTATGTGGCAAGAAACTAGAACTATGATAAATATGTAAAAAAGTGATGCCATAGAAAGGGAAAAAAGTATGCATCAAAGAACCACAGATATGCCCACTTTTATGTCATCACAGATATCCATTACCAATAACTGCCTAAACATAAAGATAAATTTTTGATCCTATAACACTTTTCCTTACTCTAAGAAAAAAATATATATCAGATACCAAGACCTTTGGTCTTGCTATAGGACTTCTTGAATCTTTCTTACAGTAATTATTATTAAATTGATAACCACGGGTAAAATATAACTTAATATTTTATGAATAAGCATACATAAGTATTATCTGGATGAATGTGATAATTTGTTGTCACTGATGCTCATCTCCAGTGTCAAAGAAAAGTGTGAAGCTACTTAATGAATTAGATTTAGATTTTGTGATACCATATGTCAAAATGCACACATTCCAAAATATGGTATATACAGAACAAAAATGACCTGTTATGTATCTTCACCCACAAGCCTTACCCATTCCTGCATTTCCCCAGATGTACAAAATTTGATGCCCCATAACTGTGGAAAATTAAATAATTAATTCTTCCAGTGGATATTTTCTCTACTTCTTACACATGATTCTATTCTACTAGACCCTATTTTTTCTCCTCTGGAACACTTGAATGATCCTTCTTCGAATCTGCTTGGTCTTCACACTGTAGGCAATGGGGTTTAGCACAGCGGGGAGCAGTAGGTATATATTGGCCATGAGCATGTGCACTACTGGTGATAAATGTTCCCCATATCTGTGAATCATGGAGGCACCAATAAAAGGAACATAGAAGAGGAACATGGCAGACATGTGAGAGAGGCAGGTGCTGAGGGTTGTGAGCTTTTCACCTCTGGAGGCAATGCCCAGCACAGTCTTCAGGATGAGTACATAAGACATTAGAATGAGGAGGGCATCGAGCCCCAGTGTGAAGATGACGACCATGAAGCCATAGAGGCTGTTGATACGGGTGCTGGCACAAGCTAGCCACATCATATCTTGGTGAAGATGATATGAATGAGACAAGACATTGGAATGGCAGAAGAGTAGATGCTTTATAAGGAAGGGCACAGGGAAGACCACACAGATTGCCCGGATGAGGACAGCTATTCCAATCTTTCCAATAACACTGTGAGTGAGGATGGAAGCATAGTGTAATGGGTTTCAGATGGCCACAAATCTGTCAAAGGCCGTGGACACTAGGACTCCTGATTCTGCTATTCCAAATACATGGATGAAGAACATCTGCATGATGCATGCATCGAAAACAATCTCAGGAGCATTAAACCAGAATATGCTGAGCGTGGAGGACAAGGTGGACGTGGAGAGACTAACGTCAGTGAGAGCCAAGATAAAGAGGAAGTAGTACATGGGCTCATGGAGACTCGGCTCCACCTTCATGATAGCTAGGATGGTACCATTTCCCAGGAGTGTGAGTGTGTAGAGAAATCCCAGGGGAAAGGTCAATCATGAGTTCTTGTCTGGCATTCCTGGGATACCTGTCAAGATGAAGCTATGGCGGTTGGCATATGACGCATTCAAGTTCATCATGTTGTTCTCACCATCGGTGGGGCTAGACTCTTCCACTTGGTTCACAGCTCCTAAATAGAATATATATTCTCATATGGACAGAACAATGGCTTTATGAATACATAGGTAGAATAGCAGAGGAAAGAATAAAGTTAAAAAACAACTTTTAGATGATACTTTGTCTTTTTCCTTCCTACAGAGTCACATGTGATTACCTCCCTTCTCTTGGAATAAATTTCTTTATTTGAAAAATGGAAACAAGAGTAAACATCCAGTGTTTAGACCGTAAAGAATTTTGCTGTCTCCTTTGATATATCCTCCTCATATAGTTTTCAAGGTTTAGCAGAAAAGAAGTAGACATAACCAAGGTCTTAATAACATAGAGCATATTGCTAAATAATTTTTTAAAACCCCACTAAAAAACCTCACAATACCATCACAACACACCCACGACTATATACAATCCCACTGTCATCACAACCTACATCCACATAAATCCATGTGTATGAGGATGTATGAGGATATTTTACATATATGTATATACATGTATATACATATATATGTGTATATGTATATACAGTATATACGTATATGTGTATATGTATATATATGAATATATATGTATATAGATACATATGCATATAGATACATACAGCTTCCACGTATACACATATATACTTCTATATACACATACACATAAATATACTAGGTTGGTGCAAAAGTAATTGCAGTTTTTGCGTTTTTTAAATCTAATATGTTCGTGTGTGTGTGTATGTGTATATATATATAGAGAGAGAGAGAGTATGTATCCTGGATATCTATTGTAAGGATAATTGTAATGAATTACATATGCAAATAGACACATTATTGGATGAAATTATTCTATTTAACATTTAATCTTTAGAAATTTAAACAATTTATAATTTTCTATAGTCTCATTTTAAGATAGCTAGAAGAAAATAAAGCTTATTGGCTCATAAACAACCACATATAAGGTATAAGGTAATACTTAGCCCAGTTCTTTCAGGCTCCCTAACTGATCTTTCTGTATCCATGAGTGCCCCTTTCTAATACATTCTTCATTCGGCAGTTAGACTAGACTTTTTTAGAACAAATATAAATCTCATTTATTTATTTCAAGTAAAACTCCTTTAAGGGTTCCCAATATACTTAGAACAAAGCTCTAAATCCTTATCTTAGCCCTCAATGGAAAGCGAGATTCAACCCCTACCTACCTCTCTAGCACCGACTCACACCATTTACTCTCCCCTTCAGTCTCTTTAATCCAGCCAAATTTGCAGTCTTTAAGTTCCTGGGTCCCAGTGAGATACTTCCTGATATAGCGTTTCTCAATGAATTCTTTCCAGGTCTTTATGTTTTTCTTCACCCCTCGTGAAGCTCTTCTTTGCCTAAGCAAAGCCTAGCTATTCTTCCCAATTATGCCGATTCCAAATATCCATAGTAGCTTAAGGTTTCCTCATATGTTGTTTTCATATTTTTGGGCTCTTCCTTCTTAGCAGTGAGTATAGTTAAACATTGTGTATGTATTTGTTTAATGTCCATCTCTCCTACTAGAAGTTAAAATTTCCTGATGTAAAGGACTGTTTTATGGTTCATCACCTCATTGAGCACATGCAAGGCATGATTAATTTTTTCCATATTAGTGCAATTAAGACATAAAACAATGAATGGGTGAATATGGATGACTGAACGTCAATCTTCTTTCAGAAGAGAAGTCTTATAATCCCTCAAACTTTGTTCTGATCTCCTGCAGATGAATTAAAACTCTTCAACAAAGAGAAAAATCTATTTTTCTAAGAGACCACAGACAAAAACTTAAAATTGGGAGTCTGTGAGAGGTACTATGGTGTCTTTGTTCTCGCCTAGGTACTTGTGAAAAGAGCGAAAAACATTTCAAAATCTCGTCTGGGAGCTCTGAAGTAGGAATGAGATCAGGCATGTAAGAACAAATAGTTTCCCTACCTTTTCTGCCTCGTTTCTTTGCTCTAGGATGAGGATTTTCTGTTAGAAAAACGTGACTGCTAATAAGTTATTTTACAGATTTGGGTATCTTAGACACAGAAGAATTTTTGAAAGGTAGTGTAGTCCACTCATACTTGTTGTGTTGTGTCTTTCTAACAAAATTTGGGCCCTTCCCTCCCAGAAATCACAATGGTCAGATCTAAACAAAGCACTTTGTGATGCCTGCCTAACCTTCTGCCTGCACTCTGAGGAGGGGTTTTGTTTTACTTTAAATGTTAAGTGAGAACCTTCACTTGTTTGGGCCTGCTGTTCTGTATCCCCAGCCATTCTTGTGGTTTTCAGGTGGGAATGACCAGCTGGTTCATCCCTACTAGTGGTTTTTCTTGGGACCTACTTGAAAAATCTTTAACATTCCTGAAGTCCTGAGGACCTGCTGAAACCCTGTTCTTCCATGCAAATAGTTGATTCTTGTTTATCCCTGATGTTTTACTGTTTTTGACTCTGATTTTCCTTACCTGAATCAGTGTTTCACCCTCATCTTCTTTTTTTAAATTCTTATCTCCATTCTTCATATTCTTTCTTTTAATCTTCTTTAATTTCCAGACACCTCCTTTCTCTATCTCCCAATGAAATTCTTATCCATTCTTCCATTCCATCTTTATTTTATGCCTAGCCTTGCACTACGTCCTCCCCATAGTGTATGTCTTCTTCTTTTACTCCTAATAACAACACCTGCATTTTACCTTTTCTTTCCATCTTTGTTTTCTACCACCACATGACACTCTATACACTATTCTCATCTGTCCTTATCACATTCCTCTCTAGAATCTTTGTGAGGATTTAATTTAAAAATGTCCTAAATAATCTTACACAGAGCTTGCTATGTAGAGGACATGGAAAAAATCTTTTAAGATTAATTTATTACCTTTATCAACCTGGTGCTATGGTTCAGAATTAATTTGGTTTCTTTCCTTTCCTGAGACTAGCATGTAGAGGCCCTTATAAGACTGCTCAAACCTCTGTCGATGTCTAGAGTCATCAAGATTCTCCAAGAATTTCACAACTTCTCTGAAAGAACTCCCATGAAGGGTGTTATGTAGTGCCACTTGAGCTATACCTTCCTAATTTCCCTAAGGATTCTAAACCCTTCCTTTATCTGTCAAACTGTCCTCTATTCAGTCAACATTTATGCAAAATTTTTCTTCATTTTAATTTTATTTGCATAGTCTTAGCCAGGTGTGAACTCACGTACATGCACACAATTGCATGTGTATGCATGCGCAAACACACACTGATTTGAATCATGTTCAATCACTAAGTAAGATTTACAGTTCCAGCCCAATTTCAGTTGAGGTCTTCTCACTCCAAAGCCAGTCTCAGTCTCAATGATGACATAGTGTTGCAATTTGCCATGAAACAGAGCTGGAGTTTACTGTTGTTTGGAATGGATAGAATGATTGTCTGGACTCTGCCTATCAGGAGCATCTAAAAAAATGTTCTTTGAATTTGCTGAACTTCTTTGGTTTTCTGAATTGGTATTCCAATACCTCATGTATAATTTCTTGCATTTAATTTAATGTATTTCTCTGTAAGGATGTTTTGCATTAATGAGGTAATTCTTAAAAATACAGGAACAGCTGGTTTCTCTAATCTGTGCCTCTGTGTGGTCAGGCCTTAAATTGTTCACAGATCCTTTCTATCACATCTTTATGCCCTTTTGATCTCATTTATTTTCCATCACAAGCATATTAACATAATCACAGAAGAAAACAAAAGTCCCATATAAACAGTTCTTGTGGTGATGCTTTAGTTTAGGCATGATTGAGATTATATGGCCGCAGGCTATTCATTTATTTTTAATTTCTAAACCCATTTCTTCCCCACTGTGTACTACAACCGAAAAGAGATAATGCATGCCATAAACATTAAGAGCTAGGGCTTCATAATGTGTGTCAATACATTTTTAATACAAAATTGTGAATATTTCTGTCTGAAATACTGTTGGGGATAGAACTAAAAACACACAAAATGCTTGATGCAACTCCCCCTGAGTGTTAAACTGGTGGCTTGAACTTCCCTGAAGATATCAGGCCTTGACTCCTCCATGTCACAGAAACTAATGCCACTGCTAGAATCAACTTCAGAAAGACTCCTATATTATCCCAGTAATTTCCTATTATCAGGAGCTTAATCCATGAAAGGTCTTCCTGTCCATATCTAAAATGGTTAAATATAATAAAAAGAACAGAGTTCATGAGTCTTATATACCGTGTTTTAATTTACAGTTTTAATTTTTTCAGCTCGTTGGACTTAGGGAAAGTTATTTAACCACTCATTCATTCAGCATTCCTTGTTAGCTATTATTAAATGAGTTCTACTGGTGAAGTCCAACTATTCCTCCTCCTTCCCATCAGCATTGATACAACCAAATAGGCCTAATGGAAGTCATATAAGCATGTTGACTATTCTCATTTTAAATTTATTTATTAATAAAATTATAAATTAATTGCCAAAGGCCTCACATATTCTTTCATTGCTTCCAAATTATGACACTTCATTTTTTCCTCTGCTTGATTATCTCTACTAGCATCAGAGATCTGGTTTCCTTTTTCATTAGGAAAAAGAAATTAACCAGTATTTGTCTAATTTCTTTGCTTAATTTTAATGCAAAACACTCTAAAGCATGAAAAATAATTATTAGGAAGGGAAATTTCCTCTGAAGTAGAACTAATGAATCCTCTTTTCTCAAAAAGGGGGAATATATGAACCAAAAAAAAACTTTAAAAAAATTGACTCTATGAAAACTAACTAAAACAGGCAACATGTTGAGAAACATTCATTCTTGAAAGCCTTTACAACTTCAGGCCAAAATACCACTCTCCTGCCATTGTCAAATTATTACTCTTTTCCTTCTTCTTCTTCCTCTGCCTCCCCTTCCCCCTCCCCCTCCCTTTCTCTCTCCTCCTCCTCCTCTTCCTCCTCCTCCTCCTCCTTCTTCTTCCCCCCTTCTTCTTCTTCTTCTCCTTCTCCTTCTTCTTTCTTTCTTTCTTTCTTTCTTTCTTTCTTTCTTTCTTTCTTTCTTTCTTTCTTTCTTTCTTTCTTTCTTTCTCTTTCTTTCTTTCTTTCTTTCTTTCTTTCTTTCTTTCTTTCTTTCTTTCTTTCTTTCTTTCTTTCTTTCTTCTTCTTCTTCTTCTTCTTCTTCTTCTTCTTCTTCTTCTTCTTCCTTCTTCTTTTTCCTTCTTCTTCTTCTTCTTCTTCCTCTGACAGAAGAGTAGGAGGAGGCGTAAGAGGAGTAATTGTTTCAGCAGTAGTTTTACCAGGTTAGGAGTGTAATCTGGCATTTGTGCTGCCAGACAGTGCAGACTCAACTTCAGGTAGAAAGAAAAAAACAAAACTTGGTTAACTAAGACTGGAAAACTCAGTAGGAAATAAACAAGCACCATCCACAGTTTTAGTAGTCATCGGGACATTTTACAGGGAGAACCTGGAAATTATTGTTATGGAAGGGCTCTCCATGTATCTCTGGCTTTGTGAGAAAGTATTCAAACATGTGAGAGAAACTCGAGAGAGCTTTCTGGCATGAGAAAGCAAAGAGAGACTTGAAAACTGGTTGAATATTAAATGTATGCTACACACACCACTCAAATCAATCAGTGCAAGTGTTTCTGACTGAAGGGTTTTAACAGAAATTTCTGCCTCAATATTGGCATACCACCAAGACGTGTATACTCATGGGCAATTCCTAGGAAGCCAGGCTAAGAAAGTGGAATACAAATAAAATGATCAGGAAGTAATCAGTGGTTACACTTAGTGTAATAATGTGAAATACGAGTGATCTGAAATGATCAGTGGCAACAATTAGTGCAAGAGATTTATTTTGAGAAGACAAATTTCAGTTTAAATTCATACAAGTTACTAAAAATAAACAAAAGAAAATTTAAAAACACAACAAATCTCTTAAAGCAATTAAGAATCTGAGGTTTCTGTTATATCTATGATACCTGGTTGATAACAAAAACCTATGAGACTTTCAAGGAAACAAGAAAACACAAGCAAATGAGAAAACATTTCATGCTCATGGATTGGAAGAATCAATATCATGAAAATGGTCATACTGCCCAAAGCAATTTATAGATTCAATGCCATTCCCATTAAACTACTATTGGCATTCTTCACAGAATTATAAAAACTATTTTAAAATTCATATGGAACCAAAAAAGAGCCTGAATAGCCAAGGCAATCCTAAGCAAAAAGAACAAAATTGGAGACATTATGCCACCTGACTTCAAACTATATTACAAGGCTACAGTAACCAAAATAGCATGGTACAGGTACAGTAACAGACATATGGACCAATGGAAAAGAACAGAAAACCCAGAAAGAAGATTACACACCTGCAACCATCTGATCTTTGACATTTGCTCCTGAGCTTGTGAGCAGGAGTCATCAGGACATTTCACAGGGAGAACATGGAAAAATAAGTAATGGGGAAATGATTTCCTATTTAACAAATGGTGCTGGGGGAACTGGCTAGCCACAGGCAGAAAACTGAAACTGGACCTTTTCCTTACACCATACACAAAAATCAACTCAAGATGGACTAAAGACTTAAATGTAAAACCCAAAATTTAAAAATCCCAGAAGAAAACCTAGGCAATACCATTCAGGACATAGGCACGGGGAGCGATTTCATGACAAAGATGCCAAAAGCAATTGCAACAAAACCAAAAATTGACCAACGGGAAATAATTAAAGTAAAGAGCTTCTGCACAGCAAAAGAAACTATCAACAGAGAAAATAGACAACATGAAGAAAAGGACAAAACTTTTGCAATCTATGCATCTGATATCTAATATCTATAAGGAATTTAAACAAATTTACAAGAAAAAAACAACCCCATTAAAAAGTGAGCAAAGGACATGAACAGACATGTCTCAAAAGAAGACATACATGTGACCAACAAACATATGACCAAAAGTTCAACATCACTGATCATTAGAGGACTGCAAATCAAAACCACAATGAGATGCTGTCCTTTTTTTTTTTTTTTTTTTTTTTTTTTTTTAATGGAGTCTCGTTCTGTTGCCCAAGCTAGAGTGCAGTGATGTGATCTGGGCTCACTGCAACCTCCACCTCCTGGGTTCAAGCGATTCTCCTGCCTCAGCCTCCTGAGTAACTTGGGTTACAGGTGTGCGCCATCATGCCTGGCTAATTTTTGTATTTTTAGTAGTTGGCCAAGCTGGTTTCGAACTCCTGACCTCATGATCTGCCCCCACCTTGACCTCCCAAAGTTCTGGGATTACAGATGTGAGCCGCCATGCCTGGCCAAGGTGCTGTCTTACACTAATCAGTATGGTTATTACTGAAAAGTCAAAAAACAAAAGATGCTGGCAAGGTTGGGAAGAAAAAGGAACACTTTTACACTCTTAGTGGGAGTATAAATTAGTTCAACCATTGTGGAAGAAGTTATGGCATTTCCTCAAAGACCTAGAGGAAGAAATACCATTTGACCAAGAAATCCCATTACTGAGTATATACCTAAAAGAATAAAAATTGTTCTATTGTAAAGGCACATGCATGTGCGTGTTCATTGCAGCACTAGTCACAATAGCAAAGACATGAAGTCAACCTAATACCTATTATTGATAGACTGGTTAAAGAAAATGTGCTATAGATACACCATGTCATACTATGGAACCATAAAAAAGAATGAAATCATGTCCTTTCCAAGGACATGGATGGAGCCGGAGGACATTATCCTTAGCAAACTATCCCAGAAATAGAAAAAAACAAAAAAAACAAAAAAAAACACTTGTTTTTACTTATAAATGGGAGCTGAATGATGAGAACACATGGACACATGGTGGGAACAACACACACTCAGGTGTGTTGGAGGGATGGGTGTGTGAGGAGGTGTAGCATCAGGAAGAATAGCTAATGGATGCTGGGCTTAATACCTGGGTGATAGGGTGATCTGTGCAGCAAACCACCAAGGCACACATTTACCTATGTAACAAACATGCACATCCTACACATATACCCCTGAACTTAAAATAAAAGTTGAAAATTAAAGCAAGTATAACAATCAGTAGAATTTTACTTGGAAAAGGCCCATATATTGATTTTAGCAAACAAATAATTCCAATAGTGTATTATAAATGTGTTGAGACCATTAAAAATTATATTAAAATAATTAAATGTGATGATAGTGATTGAACAAATGCATAATATCCATAGAGAAAAAGAATGCATTTTAAAAACTAATAGAAATTTGAGTTGAAAATTACAATGAACCAAAAATTTTTTTAAAAATTACTAGATAGACTCAATAGCTGATTTAAGATGGTAGAAGTAAGAATCTATAAACATGAAGATAAGTAAATAGAAAACATCAAATCCAAATAATATGTAGAAAAATATTTAAGACAAATAAATAGGTTTCAGACATTTGTGGGACAATATCAGCATACCAAATTTGTGTAATTGAAGTTCCTGAAGAAAAAATGAAAGTGACAGAATCAATGCTTGCAAATATAACTTTAAAACTGTTCTAGATTGAATAACAAATACATTAGTCTACAGGTTAAGTAAGTTCAAGAAAACTAAATTGGAATACATGGAAAGATATTAACACATAGGTAAATCACAATAAAACTGCTGAAATACCAAGACTGATAACAGCAAAAGAAAAATGACTCACCAAGTACAAGGTTAACAAGATTGAATCAATGCATGATATTTCATCTGGAAAAAAAAAAAAAAAAAAAAAAAAAAACCACAACCAGAGGCTAGAAGGCATTGGATTGACATTTATAAAGTTCTGAGAGAAACAAAAACCCTCAAGAATTCTATATTCAGTGAAATTATTCTTCAAAAACAAAGGTAGAATAAATAAATTCCCTAATAAATACAAGCCTAAAGACTTTATTGTTAGAAAATCTACCCTATGAGAAATCAAGAAATGTTAAGGGATGTCCTCATGGTGAGTAGAAATGACACCAGACATTAATTAAATCCAAGGAAGAAATAAAGAACACTGGAGGAGTTTCCAGGATGGCTGAATAGGAACAGCTCCAGTCTACAGCTCCCAGCGTGAGCAATGCAGAAGACAGGTGATTTCTGCATTTCCAACTGAGGTACTGGGTTCATCTCACTGGGGCTTGTTGGACAGTGGGTGTAGCCCATGGAGTGTGAGTTGAAACAGGGCAGGACATCGCCTCACCCAGGAAGAGCAAGGGGTTGGGGAATTCCCTTTCCTAGCCAAGGGAAGCCGTGACAGATGGTACCAGGAAAATCGGAAAACTACCACCCTGATACTATGCTTTTCCAACAGTCTTAGCAAACAACACCAGGAGATTATATCCTGTGCCTGGCTTGCAGGGTTACATGCCCACGGAGCCTCACTCAACTGTTAGCACAGCTTCATAAGTGAAGGAGAAATAAAATCCTTTACAGACAAGGAAATGCTGAGAGATTTTGTCACCACCAGGCCTGACTTGTAAGAGCTCCTGAAGGAAGCAGTAAATATGGAAAGGAACAACCAGTACCAGTCACTACAAAAAAAATGCCAAATTGTAAAGACCATCAATGCTGGGAAGAAACTGCATCAACTAACGAGCAAAATAACCAGCTAACATCATAATAACAGGATCAAATTCACACATAACAATATTAACTTTAAATGTAGATGGGCTAAATGATCCAATTAAAACACACAGACCGGCAAACTGGATAAAGAGTCAAGACCCATCAGTTTGCTGTCTTCAGGAGACCCATCTCACGTGCAGAGACACACATAGGCTCAAAATAAAGGAATGGAGGAAGATCTACCAAGGAAATGGAAAACAAGAAAAGCAGGAGTTGCAATCCTAGTCTCTGATAAAACAGACTTTAAACCAACAAAGATCAAAAGAGACAAAGAAGGCCATTACATAATGGTAAAGGGATCAATTCAACAAGAAGAGCTAACTATCCTAAATATATATGCACCCAATACAGAAGCATGCAGATTCTTAAAGCAAGTCCTTAGAGACCTACAAAGAGGGTCTATTTGATTCTGACAAAGAGACTTAGACTCCCACACAATAATAGTGGTAGACTAAGTAACACCCCACTGTCAACATTATACAGATCAACGAGACAGAAAGTTAACAAGGATATCCAGGACTTGAACTCAGCTCTGCACCAAGCAGACCTAATAGACATCTACAGAACTCTCCACCCCAAATCAACAGAATATACATTCTTCTCAGTACCTCATAGCACTTATTCCAAAATTGACCACATAGTTGGAAGTAAAGCACTCCTTAGCAAATGTAAAAGAACAGAAACTATAACAAACTATCTCACAGACCACAGTGCAATCAAACTAGAACTCAGGATTAAGAAACTCAGTCAAAACCGCTCAACTACATGGAAACTGAACAATCTGCTCCTGAATGACTACTGGGTACATAACGAAATGAAGGCAGAAATAAAGATGTTCTTTGAAACCAATGAGAACAAAGACACAACATACCAGAATCTCTGGGACACATTTAAAGCAGTGTGTAGAGAGAAATTGAGAGCACTAAATGCCCACAAGAGAAAGTGGGAAAGATCTAAAATTGACACCCTAACATCACAATTAAAAGAACTAGAGAAGCAAAAGCAAACACATTCAAAAACTAGCAGAAAGCAAGAAATAACTAAGATCAGAGCAGAACTGAAGGAGATAGAGGCACAAAAAACCCTTCAAAAAATCAGTGAATCCAGGAACTGGTTTTTTGAAAATATCAACAAAATTGATAGACTGCTAGCAAGACTAATAAAGAAGAAAAGAGAGAAGAATCAATAGACGCAATAAAAAATGATAAAGAGGATATCACTACCGATCCCACAGAAATACAAACTACCATCAGAGAATACTATAAACACCTCTATGCAAATGAACTAGAAAACCTAGAAGAAATGGATGAATCCCTGGACATATACACCCACCCAAGACTAAACCAGGAAGAAGTTGAATCCCTGAATAGACCAAAAACAGACTTTGAAATTAAGGCAATAATTAATAGCCTACCAACCAAAAAAAGTCCAGGACCAGATGGATTCACAGCTGAATTCTACCAGAGGTACAAAGAGCGTTTATACGATTCCTTTTGAAACTATTCCAATCAATAGAAAAAGAGAAAATCTTCCCAAACTCATTTAATGAGGCCAGCATCATCCTGATACCAAAGTCTGGCAGAGGTATAACAAAAAAAGAGAATTTTGGACCAATATCCCTGATGAACATCAATGCAAAAATCCTCAATAAAATACTGGCAAACTGAATCCAGCAGCACATCAAAAAGCTTATTCACCATGATCAAGTTGGCTTCATCCCTGGGATGCAAGCCTGGTTGAACATACTCAAGTCAATAAACCTAATCCATCATATAAACAGAATCAAAGACAAAAACCACATGATTATCTCAATAGATGTAGAAAAGGCCTTTGAGAAAATTCAACAGCCCTTTATGCTAAACTCTCTCAATAAACTAGGTGTTGATGGGGCATATCTCAAAATAATAAGAGCTATTTATGACAAACCCACAGCCAATGTCATACTGAATGAGCAAAAACTGGAAGATTCCCTTTGAAAACTGGCACAAGACAGGGATGCCCTCTCTCACCACTCCTATTCAACATAGTGTTGGAAGTTCTGGCTAGGGCAATCAGGCATTAGAAAGAAATAAAGGCTATTCAATTAGGAAAAGAGGAAGTCAAATTGTCCCTGTTTGCAGATGACATGATTGTATATTTAGAATACCCCATCATCTCAGCCAAAAATCTCCTTAAGCTGATAAGAAACTTCAGCAAAGTCTCAGGATGCAAAACCAATGTACAAAAGACACTAGCATTGTTATACACTAATAACAGACAAACCGAGAGCCAAATCATGAGTGAACTCCCATTCACAATTGCTTCAAAGAGAATAAAATACCTAGGAGTCCAACTTACAAGGGATGTGAAGGACCTCTTCAAGGAGAACTACAAATCACTGCTCAACAAAATAAAAGAGTACACGAACAAATGGAAGAACTTTCCATTCTCATGGATGGGAAGAATTAATATCGTGAAAATGGCCATACTGCCCAAGGTAATTTATAGATTAAATGTCATCCCCATTAAGCTACCAATGACTTTCTTCACAGAATTGGAAAAGACTACTTTAAACTTCATATGGAACCAAAAAGAGCCCACACTGCCAAGACAATCCTAATCCAAAAGAACAAAGCTGGAGGCATCATACCACCCAACTTCAAACTATACTACAAGGCTACAGTAACCAAAACAGCATGGTACTTGTGCCAAAACAGAGATATAGACCAATGGAACAGAACAGAGCCCTCAGAAATAATCCCACACATCTACAGCCATCTGATGTTTGACAAACCTGACAAAAACAAGAAATGAGAAAAGGCATCCCTATTTAATAAATGGTGTAGGGAAAACTGGCTAGCCATATGTAGAAAGCTGAAACTGGATCCCTTTCTTACACCTTATACAAAAATTAATTCAAGATGGGTTAAAGACTTAAATGTTAGACCTAAAACCATAAAAACTTTACAAGAAAACCTAGGCAATACCATTCTGAATATAGGCATGGGCAACGACTTCATGACTAAAACACCAAAAGCAATGGCAACAAAGGCCAAAATTGACAACTGGGATCTCATTAAACTAAAGAGCTTCTGTACAGCAAAAGGAACTGCCTTCAGAGTGAACAGGCAACCTACAGAATGGGAGACAATTTTTATAATCTACCCATCTGACAAAGGACTAATATCCAGAATCTACAAAGAACTTAAACAAATTTACAGGAAAAAAATCAAACAACCCCATCAAAAAGTAGGTGAAGGATATGAATAGACACTTCTCAAAAGAAGACATTTATGCAGCCAACAGACACAAGAAAAAATGCTCATTATCACTGGCCATCAGAGAAATGCAAATGAAAACCACGATGAGATACCATCTCATACCAGTTAGAATGGTGATCATTAAAAAGTCAGGAAACAACAGGTGCTGGAGAGGATGTGGAGAAATAGGAACACTTTTACACTGTTGGTGGGACTGTAAACTAGTTCAACCATTGTGGAAGACAGTGTGGTGATTCCTCAAGGATCTAGAACTAGAAATACCATTTGACCCAACCATTCCATTACTCGGTATATACCCAAAGGATTATAAATCATTCTGCTATAAAGACACATGCACACATATGTTTATTGTGGCACTATTCACAATAGCAAAGACTTGGAACCAACCCAAATGTCCATCAATGACAGACTGGATTAAGAAAATGTGGCACATATATACCATTGAATACTATGCAGCCATAAAAAGGAGGAGTTCATGTCATTTGTAAGGACATGGATGAAGCTGGAAACCATCATTGTGAGCAACCTATTGCAAGGACAGAGAACCAACCACCGCATGTTCTCACTCATAGGTGGGAACTGAACAATGAGAACACTTGGACACAGGGTGGGGAACATCACACACCAGGGCCTGTCATCAGGTGGAGAGAGAGAGAGGGATAGCATTAGGAGATATATCTAATGTAAATGACAAGTTACAATGGGTGCGGCACACCAACATGCCACATATATACATATGTAACAAACCTGCACATTGTGCACATGTACCCTAGAACTTAAAGTATAATAATAATAATAATAAAAGAAAATACACTGAAAATGATAGATATTGAGTAATAGAAAAGACTGCTTATGTAAATATTGCATTATCTTTAAAATATGTTTTTAAAAACAACTTGTTTAAATAAATAATGACACTGAATTATATGGTCTATATCATGTAGGTGGAATATGTATTAAAATAATTTCATAAAGGATAAAATAAAATCGAGCTATAGTGTGGAAAAGCTGAAATATTTTACTGTGATTAAGACACTATTAACATGAAGTAGAGAGTCATAAGATGAAGATGGATTTTATAATTTTTAGAATAATTACTGAGAAAAATAACTCAAAATATAGCTAATAATGTGTTAAGAGAAAAATCAAAATGGCACAGTGAATCTCTGAATAGTACCATGGTGATGGATTAGATATGTGTACGAGAGTGAGAAAAGACCTGAATTTTAGTTTGGGTTACTGGGTGAATTGTGGTTTGGTTAGTGATTTACTGAAATTAACCTTAAGCAGATGAAAAGAAAACATTTCATTTTTGTTTTCATTTCACAGTATTTGCCATGTTAAATTTCAGTTTCCTATTTGTATTACAGTGGAGTTATCAAGTAGGAAGCTGATCTGGAGATCAAGGCAGTATTGTAGCCTGAAGATATACACTTGTAGTTAATCAGTATGTAGATGATATTTAAAGCAGTGGTAGTTGATGATATCAGTGAGAGGGTGGAGTTAAAATAGAGGAAAAAAGATCAAATAAAAGATACACTGACATTTAGTGCTCTAGGAAGAAGACATATAATCAAAGAATAATAAAGAGTATAAATTAAAGTAGGAGGAAACATTAAATGAACATGATTTCAGAGAAACCAATAAAGGAAAATAATTCAACATTGCAGCAATATTCTACTGTATTGAATCCCGAAGAACAAACAGGAGAGTAAGACAATGAATTTTTGCTAAGTGCAGCAATAAGCAGATTATTGGTGACATCTGCACATACTGTCAGTGGTGTGAAAAAGAACATTCACTGAAGTGAATTGAGGAGAGAATGGGAAGTATGGACAGGAATTGTAGAGCACAATGTTGAGAGGCTTTGCTGTGAAACAGAAAAGAGAATGAGAAAATAACACAATGGTGTGTGAAACAAGGGTAAATTTTTCTTTCAGCTTTTTCTTTTTAGACAGAGAATTATTAAAATTAAGCACTAGGGTTTAAATGTATTTCAGTATAGTTAGTGATGCACATTCATATAGGACCGAGAATGATTCTGCGTTTGGATGGGTTGCTACCACAGATCTGTATTAGGCAAAACCAGGTCCTCTGGGAATAAAAGTAGACTAGCATGCTCAGAAGCTGGGTCTGTGTAGCCTTCTGCCCCAGGGGCATCTCCAGGAAGTCACATGCTCATGTCTCCACAGAATCACTCCAGGGGAAATTCTGGGCAAGGGTGCTGCTGTGGTTGACACATCAGAAAAGACTCTTGTCTCCTAGACCAGGCTTTGGGTGAGTTGGGGAAAAATCTGAGGCCTGAGAAGTGCTTTCTTTGAGGACCTTGTCACAGAATGGCAGAGACTGCAGTATGGACAGTTCGTAGAAAAATGTAAAGGTCAGCAATGAGTGGTAGAGGTGAAGGAGATTGTGTGTTGAGCCCCGTTCACTCTTTTATCTGTGATTTGAATTTAATGGCAGAAATCTCCCCTGTGACTAAATGTTGATCTTCTCCTTTAGAACTAAACAGAACTTCAAAGCACAATGATCAGAGAACCTATATTTAAGCTTTAGTTTTGGGATCTGGTACAAGTTAATCAACTTCTCTGACCCTTGTTTTTCTAGTGCATTCATTAGCAATAATAATAGTACTTTTCCACTAAGGTTTTTGTATCTCTAAATGAGATAGGACATGTAAAGGGCTAAGAACGGAGCCTGGAACATGAACAAGCACTCAATAAATATTAGATTGTTTATTATTAAAGGACTAAAATAATTTTAAAATGTCTGCCCATTATTCCTTTTATTGTCTATCTAGGATAACACGCAAAGCTTGTGCTTTTTGCATTGCTTGTGTTTTTTAAATACCAATAAAGAGTCTAGTATGATCACAATGCTCAGCAAGCATTAGTTTTTCATTTCCTTCTCCTTTTCATTAAAATAGAACTAACACTTCTAACTGTAGATGTGGGAAGTAAGTGGCAAGGGGAGATGTGATTCTACCAAAAACTAGTCAGTAAAACAAGAGCCATATAGATCATTGTCCCCTTCCCCCACCCACCCTTGAGCACCTTCTTCTGAGTCCCAGCTCAAGGTCAATAGCAGAGAGTTTCTTATCCTAGTGAGACTAGTCTATGGATCCCACGAGAAACAAGTCCAAAGGGCCAGCTTTTACTCAGCAGCTCAGATCCTTTAAGAGTATAGTACGCTCATGCCTGTTCCTCAGAGAGCAGCCTTTCCATCTTCCTGTCTGCGTGGAAGAGTTGGCAAGTGAAGTTCAATACTACATAGAAGGGAAGGACTCTCAATGCCCACTCCTTCTCCACCTTGACCCCCACATATACTTCTGAAGCCACAGAAGCTCCTGTCCTATTGCTGTGAGGAAAGTTTAGGTTCAACTCTCTCCATGGTCTACCACTATTATTTAGACAGAATTAAGCTAGTCAGCTGATGAGACAAGCTGGATATATGGACCCACCTGTAAAACATGCCTTCATTCAACCCCAGCTATACAGTACACTCATGTGTCTCATCTTGCTTTCCATATGTTCTTTGCTAACGGGTCTTGGAAGGAAAAAGAAAAATACTTCTTTTTGTCCTCTGATTACTCACGACGCATCTGGTACTTAGTAGAAACTTAACAAATTTGAAGTCACTTATCAATAAATTAATTAAACATGATCAACTTTTCCTTGGTTCATGAGATCTTAAGTAATCAGGGGCCTCATTTACTATCCTTGTCCATAATTCTGGAAGGTCTGTGCTGGTCTCTGGGATTAGGGTGCTTAGATTGCCAGTGCAGTGTTTCTTTTGTGGCTGCTCATCACTCATAATCAATTTTCTTATTCTTTACTTTTTCTTACTGATTTTTACTACATGTGAATTCTACTAGTATATTGTCTTTTCATCTTTGGTTTATCTGAGGCTTGCTTTCACTAAATCCTTTACCGTAAGCATTAATGATAAGGTGCAAAGTCACTGAGACAGATCCACCGAATCCACTGTCTTGAACCCTGCAACAGCCACTGCTGGCAAGCCACTGGTATTAAATGTTGGCATAAACTGCCTGAGGGATAGAAAGATTTAGGTAATACAGACTTTGATCAACATATATAAATAGTATATATTAAAGTAGGTGCATAACTTTGGAATTATATAAATAGATTTCATGACAAATCTTTTGAGAGATAATTTTTATAGTCAAGCAAACATTACCAAGTTTATAGGTAATACATGGGCATTTATTATATCTGAACTTTATTGAGTCTTTATTATTTTCCTGGTGTTTATCTAAGTGCTCTATCAATATTCCAAATGCATACTCTTAACAACCCTGTGGTAGGTACTATTACTTTTATTTTAAAGAAGTGAGGAATTAAGCACAGTGATTATTAAGTAACTTGTTCAAAGTCATAAAGCTAAGATTCAAACCCCAGAGCCTTTATTTTTAAAGCGATTTTTCTTTACAACTTCCCTAAACAGAGTCAAAGACAGAGAGATACAGGTAAAGAGAGACAGATATATAGGTAAAGAGAGACACTTATTATATAAGTGAAAGACCCTCAATCCAATCAGACCCGTTATTTTTCAAGAGTCAGCAAGGATGTTGGTATCCTTTAAGTCTGCAGTCTGCAGCTCCAGTTGTTGAAGTTTCAAATAAAATTTTTTGCAACGATGAAAATATTCTACAACAGTTTTATCCAATTCAGTAGCCACTAGTCACATGTGGCTATTGAACATTTAAAATATGGTTAGTACAAGTAAAGTGAAATTGTAATTTAATTTATTCAATTTAAATTTAAATAGATGCATGTGTCTAGGGGCTACCATATTGGACAGTACTGCACTAAACTACTGACTGAGAAATTTGGAGTGCCTTTTTTTTGTCTTGTTCATTCGCAAGTATCCAGAGCTCTCTGTCTTTTGTGTGTAGCTCTGGATTTTGTCTAGCGGCTTTGTTACTTTCTATGACCAAGGCTCCTATTTCATTTATTTAAAATAATTTCTTAAAGAGTTCTTAACCTGGGTCCATAGATGGTTTTCTAAAATATCTGAATTCACTTACTTTTTATGCAGAACTTTGCTTGTATATATGTGTGTGTGGTGTGTTGGGAGGAGTGTGTGTGTGTCTGTGTGTGTGTGTGTGTGTATGCATTCTTAACTGGGAGACCCTTTCTGAGATTCTCAGAAAGGTTATGATAAATACAAATTTCAGAGCCACTATAGCACTACTCTTTCTTCTAGTCCTGAACCTTCTGTCAGCTGTGGCTAGACTGGCCTGAAACGGTGATTAGCTCAGCTGCACATTTGGATATGTGTTCTTAAGACGACACCAAAAAATTGAAATGGAAGAGAACTGATTGTGTGGCACCAAGATTTTAATCTGATCTTTTTCACTGCAAGTAGTAGACATTAATGTCTGTGATTCCCCACAGATTTAACTAGGCCTTACTTGGAGTTATAGTGAGAAATGTAGCTGCTGCTAACTCAAGATGATGTTTATTAGAATGGCCACATAGGAGTATGGAAGGAAGAGAATGGGTATTCTCTAAGGAGAAACAGGAAAAAACTTCTAGATGAGTTTTAACACCCAGGACACTGACTTCAGTAATCTGAACCACGTTTGAACCTGTCTTTTGGGAAATTCTCCATGGATGGATTTAATCTGGCTGAACCATAGAGTAGTTGTAAAACTCTTTGCAAGTACTGGAGATCATTCTGCTCCTTAATGAAGAGAAAAGTAAATCTCAAAATTCCTTTCTAGATACACCTTAGGACAGAGAAATCTAATTGCATGGAAGAACATTCTGAAGAAAAAGGCCTGAATAAATGAGAATGACAATGGGAAGACTAGATATTTCTGAAAAGGGACTAAAGCAACTCTTATGTGGCTCCTGGGTATCTGTTTTCTATTGCTGCCATAAGAAGTTACTACAAACTTAGTGGCTTAAAATAATATATATTTATTTTTAACAGTTTGTTAGATCAGAAGTCCAAAATGGGTCTCACTGGGCTAAAACCAAGATTTAAGGCATTCTTTTCTGCAATATTTTCTGTAGACTTAGGGGAAAATTCTGTTCATTTACCTTTCCATCTTCTAAAGGCCACTAATATTCCTTATCTTCTGGTTCCCTTCCTTCATCTTCAATGTCAATAATTCAGGTCCAGTCCTGCTCATGCTGCCATCTTTCTGGTTCTCTGCAGTTGACAAAGGTTATTCATTTCTAAGTACTACTGTGATTTGATTTGGCCTACCTGGACAATGTAGGATAAACTCTACATCTCAAGGTTCTTAATTTTTAACTACATATGGAAATTCCCCTTTGACATGCAAAGTAGCATGTCGATAGTTTTCAAGGATTCAGATGAGGACATCTTTGAGGGTATTATTCTTCCTACCACAGTAGGTCTTTTTTAAGTTCCTTGGGAGCCAAGGTGACTTCTTCCTCCCTCACTTGCTGCAGGCTCAGATCCCTTTAGTACTCACAGACTCTTAGGAATACAGAAGGTCAGAGCTTTAAATTCCTTAAAGTGTGTCTTTCCTCCTCCATCTCACATCACACAAGTGTCAAAGAGGGAAAGGATTGAGAAATTGAGTACCGAAGAGGGAAATGATCATATGAAAATCAAAACAATTTAAGATCGCAACTAAGATGCACACATATACATCCACATGTTTATATCTGCACATCTGTGTTTATGAACCGCCCTCATATTAGGATTGTGGTTATATTCTTCATGGTTATTGGTGTTAATGTTTATTATATATGTATATACACAACGCCAAATTCTTCCCTAGTATTGCAGTCTGCAAGACAGGTAGCTTCTTGATATTTCTGAATTGCATATGTCCCTATTATGTGCAGATGTTGACTGGAGGTTTTTTGTTTCTCTTTCTCCTAAATATTTTAAAATTTTGTGCTTGGTAGCAGCATTCTTGCTTCATGAAGCAGGGGAAATTGGTTTCTGTATCAAAGTGAACATGGGTGTGCACGAATAATATTTAAGTTACTTCCTCTTACAGCTACCATCTCAATACTTATCGTTACTGATTCCAGTTGAAGTCTATTTGACTTAATGGGCTCTTCTCTTTTTCCCTAGTCAAACCTCTATTCCATTATGTCACCACCCAGCCAAACTACTGAGAACCACCAGAACTTCTTCACACTGACTGGGATTCCAGGAATGCCAGAGAAAGACTTATGGATGGCCTTGCCCCTCTGTCTTCTTTACAGCACCACGATCTTGGGAAATGTCACCATCCTTGTTGTCCTCAAAGTTGAGCAAAGTCTCCATGAGCCCATGTATTATTTTCTAGCCATGTTAGCTGCCACTGACCTCAGCCTTTCACTGTCTTCCATGCCTACCATGGTCAGTGTTCACTGGTTCAACTGGCATTCAATAACTTTTAGTGGCTGCCTTATTCAGATGTTCTTCATCCACACATTTAGGGGAGTAGAATCAGGTGTTCTCGTGGCCATGGCCTTTGATCGCTTTGTGGCCATCGGCTTTCCTTTGCACTATGCTACCATTCTCACTCACAGTGTCATCAGCAAGATTGCAGCAGCAGTCCTGCTACGGAGTGTGGGGACTGTGTTCCCTGTGCCTTTGCTCATCAAAAGGTTACCTTTCTGTCACTCCAGTGTCCTCTCCCATGCAACTGCCTCCATCAGGATGCCATGAGGCTTGCCTGTGCTGACACCAGTGTCAATAGCATCTATGGCTTGCTGGCTGTGATCTTCATCATTATACTAGATGCCTTGATACTTTTGGCCTCTTACATTCTAATCCTCCAGGCAGTATTGAACATTGCTTCCCAGGAAGAGAGGCTCAAGGCTCTCAACACTTGCCTCTCTCACATCTGTGCAGTGCTGCTTTTCTGTGTGCCTCTGATTGGTATGACCCTAATTCATCGCTATGGGAAGTATTTGTCACCACCAATACACACATTCATGGCCAATATCTACCTGCTTCTCCCTCCTGTGCTCAATCCTATTGTGTACAGTGTTACGACCAAGCAGATCCGATGGTGGATTGTCCAGGCCTTTTGTGGTGCTAGGGTTAGCCCTTAATGGCATCTACTATTTCCATGTAAATGCAATCAAGTTAGAGAAGCGTATCAAACACAGCACTATCCAATAGAAATTCCCGCAGAAGTGGATATTTTCTATTTCTCTGCTGTTTAGTAACTAGTAGCCGTACATGGCTATTAATTGCTTGAAATTTTGCTAGTGCAAGCTGAGGAACTGGATTTTAAATGTACTTAATTTTAGTTGATTTAAGTGTAACTTTAAGTTGTAATATGTAACTAGTAGCTGCTGTATTGAACAGTACAAATATAAGGGGTTGTGAAATGAAATTGCATAATGGTTTTGATGAGAGCAATAATTTATTTTAGCTTGATAAAACATAAGCTTTTATACTTTAAAATTGTATATAAGAAATTTTCAAACATTTATGTACAATAAAATTTACTCACTTTGGCATATCATTTTACAAGTTTTGACAAATGCATTGTGTTACCACCACTGAAACAAAGGTACAGAACAATTTTATCACTTCCCCAGATTTCTTTATGCTGCCCATTTGTGGTCAACCACTGTATTGTCACCCACCAGAGGGCAAGCATTGACTGGCAAGCATTGATTGGTTCTCCCTCCCTATAATGATTCTTTTTCCAGAGTGTCATGCAAATGAAACCTTGTATTATAGTCTTTTATGTCTAGCTTCTTAATAAAATGCTTTTGAGATTCACCCATGTTATTGCATGTATTGGTAGTTTATTCCTGTTTATTGCTGAATAGTTTTCTGTTGTATGTCATTTTTTAATAACTTTTTTGGAGAAATCTGTCCAGACTGCTCTTACTCCACTAGAATCACTCTAGTATTCAGTGATGAACATAGAACATTTATTTTCTTTTGCCTTTATTTGTTATTTATTTATCTATTTTATAACATAAGGTATACATATTTAAGGGGTTGGAATCAGAAAAGAAAAAATATTAAAAATAAATAACATGTGCAGAGTTTGAGAAAATGGTGCATTCAGCGAGTTGGAAAAATAAGAAATTTCACATAAGCTTTAGAACTCAAACTCAGCCTCACTTCTGTTCAGAGGGCTTTTCTGACTTGTGCTTAATATATACTCCATATGAACAGGGTCTCTTTTATCCCACTTCATCACAATCCAAGTCTGTAATGTAGTTTAGACCATATGGTGGACACTTAATATATATTTTTGAAATAATGAATTAATGAGAACTATATTAAGATTGATGTAATATTTTCTATTCTTTCTGTTCTTACTTAATATTCATAAATCTTATCTGAAAATTTCATAGTCACTCATCTTCACTAATAGGAACCAGGAAAAGGGGGTGGTGTTTACTTATGCATCTGAGCATTACCTGATGTGTAACTTTATAAAGTTGCTTGATCTTCCTTGATACTGAGATAAGCATCTTTACTCAGTGTGACTCATACATATATAGTGAGAATATATTTGGAAAACGTTTCAAGAAGTACAAAAAGGGCTGCGCGCGGCGTCTCATGCCTGTAATCCCAGCATTTTGGGAAGCCAAGGTGGGCGGATCATGTGGTTAGGAGTCTGAGACCAGCCTGGCCAACATGGTGAAACCCTGTCTTTAGTAAAAATACAAAAATTAGCCAGGTGTGGTGCCAGGTGCCTATAATCCCTGCTGAGGCAGGAGAATTGCTTGAACTCAGGAGGTGGAGATCGCGCCACTGCACTCAGTCTGGGTGGCAGAGCGAGACTGTCTCAAGGTGGGGGAAAGTATAAAAAGCCAGGGTAGATTAGATATAATCAGGATTATTAATTGACCGTCTACTGTGAATAGTTGCATTCCAGACTAAACTAAGCTTAAACCATATGTGGGCACACAGTTGGAAATCAATCTATGAAATTGACAGATTAAGGACGATGAATTTAAACCTTAGTTTCTGAAGATCCGAATGGAAACAGTTGACATTACAAGGTAGTCTAGCATGATGGTTAAGGTGAAAAGCTTTGAAATAAGACTTATTTCAAAATTTTGAGTACCATTTCTGAAATAGGCTTGAGTACAATTTCTGCAACTTGCTAACTTTTAGACGGCAAAGTTACTAAAAAATCTCTCTAAGCTTCAATTTCCTCAGCTGTGAAATAATAGATAATAATACTTAACTCATAAGGTTGATTAAGACAATGCATTTGAAAGATATAGTTTCTGGAACATATTATGTGTTCATCAAATGTTAGGTTACTTATGCATAGAAGGTAGATGGCTCCAGATATGACTTGAATGGGAAGGGTTCTTAGGAGGAGTTCCTGTGTAAGAGGAGGGATGTATGAACAGCCAGGAGAGTAATGAGACCTCTTAGGAAGAGGATATATTGAAAACAGAGAACAATGGGATGACTCTTTCTGCTCTCCTAATCCAGCTCTGACATTCAGAGAGCCTTCCTGGCTGAGAGTCCTTAGCCTAAGGCTGAGTGAAGAGGAATGGTTATAGTTATTTGACCCAGGCAGGCAGTTTTTGCAGATATCCATTACTGTCAGCCTCCAGGGCTAGGGCTCTTCTCCCAGCCCCTGATGGATGGGGTTTGCTTGGGCCTGGGAGCAGGGTTTGAAGGTAAGTCTTGGAGATATGTCTGAGTTGCAGATGGGTTCCATCACTCTTACTCGAACCAGAATGCTTACTAATCAAGAATGCTCCCTGTTGCCTGGGGACTCTACTAGGCTGCCTATAAAGCCCGCACTTTTGGAAGCTGTTTTAGTTCCTGATCTGTTATGGGACTGAAGAGAAGTTGGTGGTGTTTCCTGCTGATGTGACCAGGTAAGGCAGGAGTGCAAATACGGGGAAAAAAAACTGAAGGGGAGGGAGTTTTTTAAAAAATGAGAGATGATAAGATAAGGAGAGGAAGAAGATAAAGCAATAAATTGATGAGAACTACAAGTAAGATGGGATGAATAAAGAGAGGGGTATAACAGATACTGGAAGAAATTGAGATAGGGAAAGAGAAGACAGGAGAAGAAAGAAGAGACAAAGGCAAAAGATGATAGGACTCAAAACTCCCTTTCTGTGGCCATAATTGTTTGGTAATCAGTCAATGATGGTAAATGAAACTTTCTGTTTTTCCTGATCCTGCTTTAGTAACTGGCATTGAGAGATTAAAAACATACTTGCCCAAACTTTCAAGAAACTCAAACTTCTGGCAGAATAAGAACATGGTACTTGCATATATAAATTACCAATATCAGCTGTGCCTCATTATTAAGCACCAAGTGAAAGGTCCAAGCAAAATGTGGGGCAAAGATTGAAGCAGAGGGTAGTTTTAGCTTAATATGTCATGGAACTTTCAGGGTATATTCTGAATTGTGGAGGAAATATAATTCAGTGTTAACAAATTAACAGAAGGTAGGGGTTGGTAAATGATGAGGATGGGTCTGTAACATTACGGATGCCAGAAAATAGGGATGGTGATCTTTGGGTCACTCCGTTATTGAGTCGAGTGAGTGTTATTCAAACAATTTCACCTGGTCTTCTGTGTATGAATGGGCAGATGCTACCTTCTTCCTGGCCAGTCAGATGGAGACTTGTACCTGAAGAGAGAAAGCACTTACATATTGCTCTGGTTAGCTGGCAATGTTGAGAAAACCTTGATAAACTTAGGAACTGAACTTTGACCTACCACTGGCTCCAGAGTGTATGACCTCACAGAGAGAAAGCCCTCTGCTGCTTCTTCTGTCTCCATTCCACAGGGAAAATTTCCCCAGCAGCAAACTGAGCCACTGTCTCCTCTCCTCTTGCCCTATCCAGTGTCATTTCTTCTTTGCCTTTATGAGATACCATTCAAAGAACAGAGGACAACTGACATCTGCTTTATAAGCATATCATCGCTTAGTTACTTTTGCACCCCCAAATGCCCCTTGCATTCATCAGCACATGAAGACAAAAACAATACAAGCATATGTAGACTTTTACACATAATTTTAAAAACACTTGGACTCCACAAACATTCTTCTTTAGATGAGTCATGAGAACATAGTTCTCTATTTTGCTTATTTCTCATCTCCATCCCTCCTATACTTCGTATACAAATATAAGAGGACATTAAAAGTTTTTGTATTTTAAAAGAAGGAAATTACAACATTCAGCTCTCCAGATTGTCTCATTAGCCTGGCCTTTCTGATCATCAGAAGTTTAGTAAAAAATAATAGACTTTGGAGTTAGTAAATTTGGTTTTGAATTTGAGTCTGTATTTTAACTATTTTAGTCTAGACATACTATTTAACCCTCCTGGGTCCATTTCCTATGTTTAAAACAGAAGATAAATAACTACCTTAAATTTACAATTGTATATAAAATGACTAATTAAATGTATGATATATATAAAGAATCTTAATTATTTTTTTTTCCTCGTAGTTCAGTGTCTTCAACCAACCATGGCAATATTCAATAACACCACTTCGTCTTCCTCAACTTTCCTCCTCACTGCATTCCCTGGGCTGGAATGTGCTCATGTCTGGATCTCCATTCCAGTATGCTGTCTCTACACCATTGCCCTCTTGGGAAACAGTATGATCTTTCTTGTCATCATTACCAAGCGGAGACTCCACAAGCCCATGTATTATTTCCTCTCCATGCTGGCAGCTGTTGATCTATGCCTGACCATTACCACCCTTCCCACTGTGCTTGGTGTTCTCTGGTTTCATGCACGGGAGATCAGCTTTAAAGCTTGCTTCATTCAAATGTTCTTTGTGCATGCCTTCTCCTTGCTGGAGTCCTCGGTGCTGGTAACCATGGCCTTTGACCGCTTCGTGGCTATCTGTAACCCACTGAACTATGCTGCTACCCTCACGGACAGGATGATCCTGGTGATAGGGCTGGTCATCTGCATTAGACCAGTAGTTTTCTTACTTCCCGTTGTTGTAGCCACAAACACTGCATCTTTTCATGGGGGTCATGAGCTTTCCCATCCATTTTGCTACCACCCAGAAGTGATCAAATACACCTATTCCAAACCTTGGATCAGCAGTTTTTGGGGATTGTTTCTTCAGCTATACCTGAACGGCACTGACGTATTGTTTATTCTTTTCTCCTATGTCCTGATCCTCCGTACTGTTCTGAGCATTGTGGCCCGAAAGAAGCAACAAAAAGCTCTCAGCACTTGTGTCTGTCACATCTGTGCGGTCACTGTTTTCTATGTGCCAATGATCAGCCTCTCTTTGGCACACCGCCTCTTCCACTCTACCCCAAGGGTGCTCTGTAGCACTTTGGCCAAT
The DNA here is from genome assembly GCF_047675955.1 of Chlorocebus sabaeus. NCBI lineage: Eukaryota > Metazoa > Chordata > Mammalia > Primates > Cercopithecidae > Chlorocebus > Chlorocebus sabaeus. Next base: position 67,101,562 of record NC_132904.1, on the reverse strand, counting down.
ATTTATCTGCTCTTACCACCTGTGCTGAACCCTATCATTTACAGCTTGAAGATCAAGACAATCCGCCAGGCTATGTTCCAGCTGCTCCAATCCAAGGGTTCATGGGGTCCTAATGTGAGGGGTCTTAGAGGAAGATGGGATTGAAGGTAGGAAATTGTCAGGACTTGAATTATGCTTAGGAAAGAAAGGGACTTGGGGCAGTCTTATCCATAGGCATTCTGGTTGCTGAGTCAATTCCAATTGAATTTTAGGAGTGGGAAGAAGACAGTAGTTTTCCCCTGAGCTTATCAAAGAGTTTTATTTTTTAATACCATAATTTAAAACCAAATTAATTGAGTATATGTCCCTGAACCATTTTAAACAATGACATGGCTCATGTGCATATAAAAGCAAAATAAAGTCACTTTAATATAGTGGAACAAATTAATTATCTCCTTTAAAACAATAGTTTTTAGAACAGAAATAAATTACAATTTTATTTTCACATCCAGCTGAACAATTTTTTTTTTCCCTGAGGTGACAGTTCCAGTGAGGCAATAAATGTTGTTACTTGAGCTGGTAAAAGGAGAAGTTACATATGCTTACAAAGACACAGATGTAGAAAGTTATAATTAAAAACTTTAGGAAAATCTTACACATCGGTTTCAGTTCCTGGTGTCACTTCTGGAGAGCGCTGTATCCTTACAAATATATTCTCTATACCTCTATCTTTCTTTAATCCCTCTTCCTCTTAGTAGAAGTGATACTTTTCAATTTTAGTTAGTACTTTGTATACCTCCAATCCATCCAATATATAAAATTACACATTGACTTTCATTATTTTCTCATTGCCTATATATTCTAATATAGTTCTAATCCTGAGTCCACAGTTACTCCGCTGCTGACTCTTAGAGCTGCAGCTTTTTTCTATTTGCTCTTGTTTCTTGGGTTGTTAATTGTCTACCTAGCTATTAACTGCTTCTACCCTCTGGTATAATCATCACTCTAGAATTGCACAGTAGCTTTGATGTTTTTTAATAAGGAATTTCTAGATTGCCTTTATTGATAACATTTGTTTTGTGAAGAAGTAAACTCAGGTGCAGAGTTGTTAGGGAGCTGGAGATAATTCTTCAATTTTTTTTTCTACAGTTTTGACAATTTCATCCGACCTAGGATAACTCACGTCTCAGCATTGTGAACCAAGCAGGTACTCTGATTTGAGCCACCTGTCTCCTCCCCTTATATCACCTTCCTATTCCTTGGCAGATAGGGAACACCAGCCCCAGTCTGGTTTCTTGACCTCAGTTTTCTTTCAAGCTATGTTGTTCAGCTCAAGCACTGACAACTTTGTGATTTTGCTTTGCTTGGGCTCCAATTCCCTTTACCAACAATAATCACATATCATTTATAATTAAAATTATTTGCATGAGTTTCCTTTTATGCATTATATTCAGGTAACTGAGATTACATAAAAGCGTGTGGCAGGACTCACACATTTTTTAGGTGAGGAAAAACAAGTGAATGACCATCCTATAAAGTAATTGCAATTATAAATAAAATTCAGTTTTTCAAACTCCAAGTCCCTTATTGTAGCTAAAATGTTTCTTGGCTTTGTGCACTCAGAGGGAAGTCTTTGTATTCTATTATACCACAATTCAGTATTTTACCTTTCACGTTTTTGTTCTCACATTGCTGCCAAATAAATGTCTCTTTGGTTCTGTCCTCATCAAAACGAAAAAAATACAACTATTATTCAAAAGTGCAAGAACCCAAAGATATATCTAGTTTCTAGACATCTGACGCCATACAATTTCCCTCAGAGAGTATCATACTATGGCAGAGTCTCTGACCCTGAAATTGACTTGTGGCAGAGAGGACATCCCAGAACACACCCTAATCTAACCATCCGAACTTTTCTGCGTCAGTTATTTCAGATGTCTCTGGCTTTACAATTGCTTCTTTTGAATACTTTTCTAAAAGATTATCCTGGTAGATCAATAATTTTCTATTCGCAATGGAGAAGTTTCCAAACATCTGGAAAAACAATAATTTTTTTTCTTTCTTATGTTTGGTTTCAATATTTATTGGCTAAAAAACCTAACAGGAACTTGTGTGACCATATTTTTTGGACCATAATTTATTTATTTCACACTTTTCACTTCAGAAATATTGCTATGTTTGAATGCAGGGTAATACCTCAAGTGATATGTGGCTCTTTTAAAGTATACAATATAATTGAATTCCAGAGGTTTTTAGATGAACAATTGTGAAAATGTGTGATTTTCTTCCAGTTTTATGACAGTCATAAAATAGTCTGCTATATGTGTGTTAATCTTCTATTACTCAAAAATGTAGTTTTTATACCTGACTAAAAATGCAACCTTTTCACTCAACACCAAAAAAATTTCATCAATGTACTCCATCCCTATGGTAATTGTCAATAGGCTATGAATTTGTGTTTTGTTATTTTAAGCAATGTATTTTATATATTTGGAGTTTTTCTGATTATGAGTGTCATATATATAATTAAAATGTGTGAATGTATTGAGAAATAGAAAAAAATATTTAAAATCTAATAACAATTATTTGCAATCCTACGGAGAAATTATATAATATAGTCATGTGCCCTGTAATGACCTTTCAGTCAACAGTGGGCCTCATATGCCACAGCAGTTCCGTAAGATTATAATACCAGTATTTTTGCTGTACCTTGTCTATGTTTAAACAACCACAAATACTTACCATTGTGTTACAGTTACCTGTAATGGTTTATATGCAAATGTATGTCTTAAATATTTACTTGCTATTATTCATTATTCTCTATTAAATTATATTTTGTATTAGATTTTACTTCTAGGAAGCTTTGCTTTCATTATCCATCAAAATAGGCCTGTTGCCATTCTTTTACATATGCTTCCTTAGGTGTATGATTAAAATTACCATGTTTTGCTAATTTAATTACTTATTTACTTGTTTTCTTCACCACCTGAACTCCATGATAGTACGCCTGTGTCTTATGTTTAACTTAATCTTTAACAACCAATACAGGGTTTAGCAAGCACCACTTAGTTGTTGATGCTGTGTTGCATTGGTGAATAATATGTCATCATCTTTGTATGTGATGGGTTTTGCTACTATTTCCTATTATTTAACACTTTAGTAACCCTGATATATTTTCTTATAAATATATATTGATTCTATCTCTGATTATCTTTATTGAATTCCAGAAATATAAATTATTAAATTTAGAAGGAGGCAAAATAACTGTTGGTCTCCTTGTGTTGGCCAATTGTAGTGGCTGAAGCTGTGGGCTCTGGAATCATACAGACTGGGCTTAGATTTAAGTTTCTAACACTTTATTGCTCTATATTCTTAGAAAAGTCATTAAACTTCGTAAGTGTTTAACTTCCTAACCCACAGAAGAAGAGGAAGTAATAAAATCTACCTTTTCAGGTTCTTGCAAAAGTAAATACTGTTAATTCTGGTAAACATATAGCCCAATGCCTAGTACCTGGTCAGCACTAAGTACATTTTATTGTCACTATCTTCTAAATTTTGACCTCCAATGTTATTCAGATAACTAATTGTTTTTCAATAAATACATGTAATGCTATTTGTTCTCGTATTGCTGCCAAATAAATATATCTTTGGTTCTACCCTCATCAAAGGGAAAAAAAATACAACTATTATTCAAAAGTGCAAGAATTCCAAGATATATCTAGTTTCTAGCATCTGACCCCAAATAAGGATTAAGGTCAAAAGACTTTATTTTAGGCAGACAGCCTGTTGGCAAACCCAGAATAAAACCACAACCGTAAGGATTATTTGTGAGAGACTTTGTTGCTTTTTTTCTTTTCACTTTTCCATTGTAGTTACATTGCAGTTATTTAATCAGAAAATTTTCCCCATCCATACATGATTTGTTTGCTTATATTTCAGTAGATTTTAAAATTATCTTTGTACTTAATTCTTAATTTAATTTTTGTGGGTGATAAAAATCACATGCACACAAATACGAAATGTTGTATAGGTTTTCATTTTTCCTCCTTGTGTTATTTGACTACTTAATCAATTTTATATAAAGTTCTGATATTTCTTGATTATAGGTCACATTTTCAGATCTTATATGATATATATTACAGTGTGATTATTCTATTTTTTTGTTCTCATTGATTTGTTGAGTAAACCGCACAATTTTACAGTTGTTTAATAAATCTCACTATTATATTAAGCTTTATTACAGTTTGTAATGTACTTATTTTTACTGTATGTTCTTCAGTTTACTCTTATATCTCTGTTTTTAGAATTGTTTTACTAATTACAAAAGAAATGTTACTGGAAACTTAATTAGAAATGTATTAAACCTGCTGGATAATTGAGAGAAACAGACAATATTTAGCCTACTGACTCTTCTGATCCAGAAATATTTATTGACATTTTATGACTTGAGTCATTTCCATCAAGTACAGATTTGAATTTCTGAGTTTAGGAGAAAAACTAAAAACTTTGTTGTTTATTTCATGAAAATATGTTTCCATTTTCTTGTGGTTGAGCAGAACATGAACTGTTTTTCAGGACAGCTTCATTGACTTGAAATTTATAGTTACTCCCTATTTATTTTGGCAGTAGGTTTTCTATCATGTCAGATGTTTGGTGTGCTTGTAATTTATCAACATATTCTGAGTCGTTAAAGACCTTTTGTTGTTGTTTTGGTTTGTTTTTCAAACATTGGGAAAAGTGTTAGACTACTAGTCAGATGCAATTTTTTATACACTGTACAAGCGCTGGAGACATGCCAATAAATTTGATTAATGCAATTCCTCTGAGGAAACAAAATACAAGTTAAGAGAAACAGACATGCAACTAACAATTATGACATAAATGGAGAATGTTTGAGGTCACAGAAAGAGACTTAAATAATGCAGTCTGGGAGGAGATAAGCCAGATTGTCCCTCCCTTCCCCATGAAGCTGTGGAAAATCTAGTCAGGATCAACTATCAAACAATAAGGATTCACCTAAATTCACCTGGGAACATAGAATATATAAGATTATTTTGCCATATGAAATATGTAAGACTACTTGAACCTTCTTCAAAATAGTTCTTTGAAACAGAAATAATAGTAATTACTTGTGGGCTCAACTTAGGTAGTAAAACATTGATATATATTAATAATAGTTTTCTAATAATTCATAGCAGAAAATTGTTAAGGTTTGACTTATTCTAAATTTTATGTTTTATATCTTTGTCTACTACTAAGTAACCACAAATAAAAGATAGACAAGAAACGAATTTTACAGAAAATAATTTGAGGTATCTAAATATCTTTAGTTGGCTATTGTCTTTTAAAAATATGAAACCATAACCATGCATATTGTGCTGTATTGAATATTGTATTTTTATTTTATGCTAGCTTAAAATTATTTCTAAGCTTTTAGTGAAATTGAAACATTAGATAGTAATTTAAAATATCAAATGCCTAAACAACCATAAGAACCATTATTTTAGAACATATATTTTAGAACAGCTCATCAAGAATATCAGTATAAAAACACTGTATTTTAAAATATTTTTTCCTATTTCTTACCAAGAGCACAATCATCCTTCTTTTAGTTAACTGTGGCTTATGGAATCTTGCCATAATATAGAAAAAGATTGTTTTTTATTAAGGCATGTTATGAGATAGTTTATTGCTGTAATTCAAGGCTGTGAAAATGATAAGGTAAAATAATTACTGGTTCTACCTATTTCACTGTTAAGGAAGGCACAAAGGGAGAGGATTGCTAACCAACTCATACCTGACAATAGACTTCTTTCACTTAAATGGGAAATCAACGATTCACACAAAATTTGACTGAATGCTCCTCAACAAATACCATGTGTCTGAAAGTCACCTGAAAGAAAACCAGCAACTGGATTGGGGTGATATCCTTTAATCTTCAGTGCCTTGGTATTCCTTGTCTGCAAGGGAGTGCAATCCCTGCTTTCACTTATACTTATCCTTGTCCTATAAACTGTGTAACTAAAATGCTGTATCAGTGTGTTGAGTCATGATTTCAATAACTTTCTAAAACTGTCAAATACATACTTATCAACATCCATGTCAGTCCTACTCACAGAGCTCTTAAAGAGGTTATATGCTGTACTGACTATAGTCATCCCTTGTTATCCATAGGAAATTGGTTCCAGGACCCCAAGGATGCCAAAATCTGAAGACGTTCAGTCTCATATAAAATGGTGTAGTATATGCATCTTACCTACACACATCCTCCCATATACCTTAAAGTATCTCTAGAATATTTATAATGCCAAATACAACAAAACTACTATGTAAATAGTTGTTATACTGTATTGTTTACAGAATAATAACAAAAAAATTGTCTACATGTTCAGCACAGATGCAATCAATCATACTATTTTTCTGAATATTTTTTATCTCCACAAGTGAAACCTATGGGTAAGAAAGGCCATCTGTATATGAATAATTAAGAAATATAATGATAAATCATTGATAATACTTTGCTTAGAAAGGTATTTTCTCTCCTGACCCTGGCTGATCTTGTACCATGTTTACTGACACTGTTGTTGTAGACCCAGTTTTTCCAAAACCTTTTGACGAATTTGCTGTGTCTTCACACAGTATACAATGGGGTTCATAAGAGGTGGCACTAGCAAGAAAGCATCAGCAATGAGGATCATGGCCACTGGGGATTCGTGCTTGCCAAAGCGGTGCATGGATGCCAAAGCAATGATGGGTACATAGAAGATAAGCACAGCACAGATATGGGAGACACAGGTGTTGAGGGCCTTGAGCTGCTGCCTATGGGATCCAATTCCCATGACCATCTTCAGGATGAACACATAAGACACAGCAATTAACACACTTTCTGACATCATACAGAGGGCAAGAAAGAAACCATAGAAGAAGTTGACTGTGTTGTCGGAGCAGGCCAGCTTCCTGACATCCTGATGGAGACAATAGGAATGAGAGAGTAGGCTTTTCCTACAGTACGTCAACCTTTTAAGAGTGAAAGGAAATGGGAGTACTAAGAGCATGCTTTTAATGAGAAACACCAGCCCCATTTTGGCAACTCTGGCACTGGTGAGGATAGAGCTGTACCTCAGAGGGTTGCGTATGGCCAAAAAGCGGTCAAAAGACATGACCAGAAGCACTGAGGACTCCATATCTGTGAATCCATGAATAAAGAATTCTTGAGCAAAGCAAGCATTTGGGGAGATTCCCGTGGCATTGAATACAAAGATCCTTAGCATAGTGGGTAGGGAGGAGAAGGACAGGCCCAGGTCAGAGAGAGCCAACATGGAAAGGAAATAGTACATGGGTGCATGGAGTGAGGGCTCAGTCCTGATAACAAACAGGATTGTGCAATTGCCTAGGATGGCTACCAAATACATGAGGCAGATGGGGACAGAGATCCATACATGAGCATGCTCCAACCCTGGCATTCCAACCAGAAAGAAGGTGGTGATCTCAATTTCAGAAGAATTGGGAAGGTGCATGATGAGTCCATTGAAAAGTCTTTATTCTCAGGTCTGAAATGATACTCAATATGGATCTCCTGTGTTCATTTCCTTCCTTTCAGCATGTTTGTCTATGAAATAAAGAAAAGGGAATTGTGAAAGCTTATTTCAAGAAATAAAAGAGAGATATTACTTCTAAATAGACTATAATAAAGTCAGATATTAACTGACAAGGGGAACCAGGAGCATGGGTACTTGCATACATCTTTGTTAAATCCTCAGAAAACACACCCACATAAACAGCAGCAACTTTCAAACAAATTCCTCTTGTGTTATTAGGCTTTGCATTACCCCATTTCAATGACAAATTGTATAGAGTCAGAATGGACTGTAGGACCCCCTTCCCTGATCTAGAATGAAACTAGAATAATAGTAAAAGGAAAAAGACTGGGAAACTCCAGGAAGTAGATACTAGTTTTGAAGAATGAAGAAAATCAATGGTTTCTCCAATTTCTAGTCATTTGCTGCAAACATTCATTCAGGCAAGGTGTGATAGGCAAGGTGTTCTTGCATTGCTATAAGAAATACCTGAAGCTGGGTACCTTACAAAGAAAAGAGGTTTAATTGGATTGTGGTTCTGCAGGCTCTTAGAGCATGGCACTGGCATCTGGTTGGGCTCTGGGGAGGCCTCAGGGAGCTTTTATTCATGACAGAAGGTGAAGCAGGAACAGGCATGTCACATGGCAAAAACAAAAGTGAGAGAGGGAGGGGAGGTACCACATACTTTTAAATCATCAGATTTTGTGAGATCCCACTCACTCTCAAGAGGACAGTACCAAGCCATAAGAGATCTGTCCCCATGACGTAAATACCTCCCACCAACCCCCATCTCCAATGTTGGAAATTCTATTTCAACATGAGATTTGGGTGGGACAAATATCCACACCATATCACCAGGCTCTGAGCTTCTAAAGCTGTTTTTACTCACAAGTTCTTCAAAGGAAGCAGTCCAAAGTAAGGACATAACAAATGCCATGTATGATTGACTATTAACCCTCTCTTATAGCATAGTGAAAACCCCACCTTTTCGTATGATAGTGGATACAATGTCCTAATGTATGACCAATTCATAATGGTGCTCTCCATCTTTGAGGATGGGAGGAGAGAAGAGATTCTTGGACTTTCTCTAAAGTTCAACACACACTTTCACAGCTACAGAGTGGCTCAGTCAACTAAACTATAGCAATATTGGAGACACAGTATGCCACAGATGAAGTGGGTTGGTACTGCCTGGGCCCATTTTTCCCCCTGGAATTAAAAGATAAATAGTTGTTCCATAAATCTAGGGCTTTTTCATAGGCAACTGAATCAACTATGTATATTTGAGAGTTTTCATGTGCTTTATGACATTAAGCACATCAGAGACAATGACGCTCCAAGATATACAAAGCATATCCAACTCTACTCCTTGGCCTAAAAAAAAAAGTTTTATTGAGAGGCTAGGGCACTGTAAAAGAACTCTTGACAATTAGGAACAAAACCACAAACTTTTCAACTAGTTTATCCTCCAGAATGAGACCCTTGTGAGTCATTAAAGACAAATCCTCTTCTAGAAGGCCTGGGCTACCTTCCAAAAAGGATAAATCAGTTGTTTTGTCATGATCTGGATATTAGCCACTCTCTCCCCGCTAAAGTCCACAGGGAAAAAGTGTGCAGATATTCTTTTGGACAGTGTATCATTAATTCTTTAGCAACTCCAATTAGGTCAGCTCAGAAGTGTCTTGCCCCTTAAAGTCTTCCTTTCTAATCACTCCAAGCAGAGTTCATGTATCCCTACTATAATTTGCATTGCAACTCTGTTACAGTACCTCAATTGTCTTGTGACTTGCTATTTATGTGTCCGTCATCCACAGTGGCCAATAGAATCATTAAAAGCCCAGTTTGTATCAAACCGATCTTGATATTTTCTGCACCAAGCACAGTTCCTGGCAAATAGCACACATCCAATCATTATTAATTAAATCTTATTAAACTGAATTGATTTCCATTTGACTAAACTGATCTTGAGAATTATTTTTGTTCTGTGTGAGTGACTGAAGCTTCTTTCCCTCTTTCAAAGAAAGTGCTATCTATAATTTCTATATGAGGATGTTCTCTGATTTGAGGATATAAGAGTCTTGCTTTGGCATGATCTTTGTCATTTCCCCATAGCCCAGAGAGCAGAGTGCATTGATGTATTTGCCTTCTAGTTACTCAACTGTTCAGATCAGTTCCAATGTGAATCTCATGTTGATTCATTATTAATATTAATTTAACATCTATATTAATACATTAGGATTAATTCCTTTCACTCACATAGCATTTTATGTTTTCTTCTGCTAAAATCAATCATTTCCCAGCCTGGATTTAACCATCTAGCTTTGGAAGATTTCGATGTTCTGCTTGTTTCCTTTCTCTTTCTTCTTGATACCCTGGGCTTTTCTCTCAACTCCATTCTATATGCCATTGTCAAAGTCATGTTTAATGCCCTTCTTTTTCCCCCATCGGTACCCAAGAATGGTCTAGGTAGTATAATATACATACTACATATTATTTTATGTTTTATATAAAACATACTATGGATCAAATAAACTTCTGTTTAGAGGTTTAATTATCAAAATAAAAATAAGTAAATTAATAAATGATAAAACAATGTTTAATTATATAATCCTTCATTCTTCCAATATTTCCCTTTATGTTTACGTTAAAATCTATACTTCTTACCATAACTGATAAGGCTCAATAGGAGAAGACCACTAGAAACCTCTTTAGTATACTACAAACACACTCCTTTTAGCAGCTCCTCAAACATTCCAACATCTTTTCCTCTCAGGACCACTATACTGCTTTCTTCTCAACTCAAATGCCCTTTCCACAAATGTTTGGGTCATTGTTCAAAAGTCATGTCCTCAGAAAGGTCTGCTTTGAACGCCCTCACTGCCTCAGTCATACTCCTTCCTTTTGTTCCGGTTCATTTCTTTTAAACAGTCTTATCTATTTAAGTGTTTATAATAAGAAGGAAAATCCAATTCTATCACTATATTGTTTTGTGTGCCTCTGCCACATGGTAGACCTTCATTAAATACTTTTAGATAAAAGAGAATGACTAAATAATCTCTATTAAGACAACATTAATATATTTTTGATATAATGAAATCAATTCCGTATTTATAAAATGTATCTTATTAAAAGATCTTGTGGTAAGCATTAGTTTAAATAATGTTATTGACTTGGCACAGTGGCTCATACTTGTAATCCCAGTGTTTTGGGAAGCTGAGGCAGGATGATCCCTTGAGTCCAGGGATTTGAGACTACCCTGGGAAATATAGGGAGACCTTGTCTCTATAAAATTAAAACAAATTAAAATAAAGTAATACTCTTTATAAAATATTAAAAATATCTCAATGTTAGTGCAATATACAGAATAAATAAAATACAGAAATACAATCAATAAGATTGCTCATTAGCCTTTGCATATGTCGTTATAAAATTAATTAATTAAATGCTTTGTTTTACCTCCAAATGCTAACGTGTAGGGAAAGCAGACATAAAAGTAAGTGGGTTAAAAGAGAAAATAGAAAAATAAGAGAGATAGGCATTAATTTTTATTACATTATGCTAGATGTTTTATGTCTGCTATTTCATTCAATCCTCACATGTTAGTATTATTCCTGATTTATAAATCTGAAAACTGAAGCATAGAGAGATTAAATTCTCAAAGAACAGATATTATTATGAACACATGCAATTTGAATAGATGTTCTTTGATTCTAAGCTTTTTAAACTATGTCTTGCTTCCTATCTCATGTTAATTAATATAAGTTAAAATGTTTAGAATGCAAAGAAATTGCATTCTAATTGAGAATATGTACAAATTAGGATACAGTGTGCAATATAAATGTTAAGGAAGGCCGAAGCCTTGGCCCTTATTACATGTCAGTTTCATCACCCTGTAGAGTCTCCTCTAGAGCGATTTTAATCAATAAAGGTCATTTCTATCACATTTCTGAAAAAAATACATCAAATAAGAGGAAAAAATGCCCATAATGATTGTTGGTAGCAAAACTCAGCTTATAGAGCCAACTCTGAAACAGAAAGGGCAGTACCTGCTAAGCCAGATCAGGAGGTAAAGAAGGTGAGAGACAGCTGGAGCCTTGTAAAAGCTGAGGGGAGAAAGAAGAGAGGGTAGCTAATTTTAAAAGAGGAGTGAGGAGAAAACATTGGAAACTATTACTATGTGCTAGACTAGAGTTTTTGCTAGATTATTTTTATATTCAAATATTTCTGCTTTCCAAATCAGTTCATTGCACTTGTTTATACTTGAAAATATATATTTATGTATAGAGCTCTGTAGCATTATTTATGAACAGGAAGTAGTAAAATAGCAAAATTACTTTGAGAATAAGAGGTAGAGTTGGCAAACCCCTAATCAGTCGAAAACATAATAAACCTCCCATTAGCCATATATATAATTAAAAAGGGACTAATGCATTTTCCCCAAGTACAGTACCTTATGTAGAAAGTTTACTCAAATATTTTTAATTAAATTGATTTTGTAAAGGAAGATTCAGATTTTACTACTAACAAGTATTAAAATTCAGCATCATCTAAGGATGCTTTTCTTAGATGATGTCTTAAATTCTTTATACACATCATTACAATTCTTTATATACAATTACAATTCTTTATATATATCAACCAGGTTGTTCTCTGGTCCCTGTTCCAAAGTTCTTAGAATTACTTGAAACCATAACGTCATCTCACCTGCTCTTTCTTACAAAACTGAAGCCCCCACCTCTGATTCCAGTGTAGTGGCTAGAATCCTGTTACCTATGGACTGACTTCCAACCTTGCGAAGTCTGCTTTTCTGTTCTTTGCTGGGGCGGATCATTTGTTCTGCTGTCAGAGTTGTCCTATTTCCCAATCCCTATCCCACAAAGAGTTCTGAGTCTACCCAGCATTTTCTGTAACTGTGAATAAACAATTTCATGATTTCAGAGATGAACAATAGATAGGTGAAGTGACGTGAACAGTGCCAACGTCAAAGGATAGTAGTAAGATTTAGTGTCTGGACACAGTGGCTCATGCCTGTAATTCCAGCCCCTCGGTAGCACAAGGTGGGAAGATCACTTGAGGTCAGGCATTTGAGATCAGCCTGGGCAATATAGGGAGACCTTATCTCTACAAAAAAATAAAAATAGTTATCCAGGCATGGTGGCACATGACTGACTATAGTCCTAGCTACTCAGGAGGGTCACTTGAGCCTAGTAGTTTTAATCTGGAGGAAGCTATGATCGCACCACTGTACTCCAGGCTGAGCGACACAGTGAGACCCCATCTTGGGGAAAAAGTAAAAGGAGATTAGGTGCCTTTTAAAATTTCCACAACTTCTCCAAATTTTAGTGAAAGTCTCCTCTTGTCTGGCAAAGATAACTCCAAGATAAGCTTCCGGCACTTCCCATTGAAACCATATTATTTGTTTGATTTTTACCACTAAGTTCCTCCTATGTCAAAATTTTGGAGTTTCTATTACAGCCACCCTCTTTTATGTTCCTTCCAAGTCTCAGTTCTTAGAACACTGATATTTCAGACACACTTGAGGACATAAAGCCATATTACAAGACAATATTATGTTATGGCCCTATTTTACTTACCGTTTAATCACATAGAGAAACAGAAATAAGTTTATTCTAGCGCTTTCTCTGCCTCAGTGGCCCATGTCTGCTTGCCAAGACTTTTATCACACCACTGATTCCTTGATCTGTCTTCTGAGTTTTGCTCTCATGGGACACCAATCCCTCCAGCTCTGCCACCTTCTGTAAACAAATTATTTCCCTGAAACATTTCCTGGAAATTCCCAGAAGAGACCCTGGGTCAGGATCAGATCACAGCTTTTACTCACTGGTTCCCAACAAGGCATTGCTATGGTCAGACTGGGATGGACTAAAAGTTTTGAACTAAACACATTAAAGAGAGTCTACTTAGAGATTAGGAAAAGCAGTTGAGGCTACCAAGAAATCACTTAACCCTAGATTAATCGATATTCTAGGTTCATGTTTCTTTGCTGCTGCTTCTTTTTTCTTGAATCAACGAGGTGTTTTTCCTTTTTTATGAATAAAATATAATTTACACATGGTAAGATGGATAAACACAAAGTGTATAACTAAATGGATTTTTATCCACTTATGCAAACAAGTAACATTAAAAAAGAGGAGTGCTAAAAACTCAAAATCTGAATATACTTTTTAATTTTTTTATTTTAGTCCTGCTATTTGTTTTGTTGTGTCTTCTTAAACTTTCCTACTACATGTAAATACATTAAGATAGCTGTTTCTTCTTGATGAATTGGCCTTTCATCATTGCAAAATGTCTCTTTTTCCCTTGGTAATATGTCTTACTTTAAAGTCCATGTTTGCTAATAATAGTATGGCCACACTGACCATATATATTCATATGCATAATATATCTTTTTATATCCCTTTACTCTTATCCTATCCTTATATTTGAAGTGTATTTTATAATCAGCATGTATGTAAATATATGTGTGTGTGTGTGTGTGTATATATATATTTTGTTTGTTTGTTTGTTTGTTTGTTTGTTTAGACGGAGTCTCACTCTGTCACCAGGTTGGAGTGCAGTGGCACGATCTCGGCTCATTGCAACCTCCAGCTCTCCGGTTCAAGCAATTCTCCTGCCTCAGCCTCCTGAGTAACTGGGATTACAGACACATGCCACCATGCCCAGCTAATTTTTGTATTTTCAGTAGAGACAGGGTTTTAACATCTTGGCCAGGATGGTCTCGATCTCCCGACCTCATGATCTGCCCACTTCGGCCTCCCAAAGTGTTGGGATTACAGGTGTGAGCCACCACGCCTGGCCTATATTTTTAATCCATTGTGACAAGTGCTATTTTGTAATTGGGGTCATACTATTATATCAAAACATTTATTTTTATGACTATCTTTGTCTTACTTATTTTCTCCATCTTTTTCTTTTCTTTGTTATAGCTTTCTCACTTATTTTGAAACTAAGAATCAAATAAAATCAAGTATGTTTCAATATTTTATTTTATTTCCTCAACTGGCTTTTTAGCTATACTTGGTTGTATTTTTTTTTTTTTCAAAACAGAGTTGATCCTTAGATTATGAATCCTGAACTTACTAAGATAGTCTACCATAAACAAATATTATATTGTATGATATGTAATGCAAGAAGCCTTTAATAATGTGTTTCCATTTAACTCATATTTATCCTGTATGTAATTGTTGTTAAGTACATATTTCTACCTATGTTGCAAACCTCTCTATACATTGTAATTCTTAAATGGTAAATAATTTTCCAACAAGTAAGTAAATATTAGAAAAGTTTCTATTTTCTCACGTATTCACCCCTTTGTCATTTTTTATTCTTTTCTGTTCATTCCAGTTTCCTCTTTGTATTATTTTATTTTGCCTAAAACTTTCCTTTAGCATTTATTGTGTGAAAGTCTTATGGCTATGAATTTTCTTAGGCTTTGTCTCTCTGTAAACATATATATTTTACTGTCCTTTTGAAAAATAATTTTGAGAAATTTTGAATTCCAGGTTGACAAATATTTTTCTCGGTACTTTCAAAAGATAATTCTATTGTTTTAAGTATGACATTGTTTTTCATGAGACATTGGCTGTCATTCTAACCATTATTTCTCGACATGTATATCTTTTTCCCCTCTTATTTTAATATTTCTCTGTTTTTCTTTGGTTTTCAGGACTCGACTATAATGTGTCTATGTGTTAATTTCTTTGTGTTTATCTTGTTTGGGGTTGTTTGCTGTGGCTCTCTTCTCAAACATAAAGGGCTCATTCCTCTCAGAGTTTCACTTTAAATCTTTCTTGTACCTACTCTTCTTTTATTGTCCTGCAGAAAATTGTTCTGTTCAGGTCTTTCTCATTGTTTCTATGGGAATTAATGTATTTCATATCTTTCCACATTCTGATAAGGGATGTTGAATCTCTGGATTATAGTAACAAAAATAATGTTAAAAGAATATTTTTCATCGTTAGTATTATTTATCTTCCTCAAAAATGTCCATGGGTATGTTTTTTAATATACAGGGGATATTTACTTACCTCCTCCATATGAAGAAATCTAAACCTATCTATACCAGAAGTCACTGGATCTGCTATTTAAAGTAGAATTTATTAGAAATTTAAGAAATCTCTCTCTCTCTCTCTCTCTCTCTCTCTCTTTCTGTGTGTGTGTGTGTGTGTGTGTGTGTTCCTTCAGGAAAAACAACTGTAAGAATGTGAAGGAAGCTTTATTAGTTAGAAAGATAATTTGACAGTCAAGGCAGTAGCAATTGAGGCCTCTGTCAGTGTTACAGAAAAATCTGGAACTGGAATAGCCCTTCAGGATTATCCTAAATTGAAGCAAAGTCTTTGTATCCTTGCATTAACCAGTAACTGAATGTGGCCTGCCCACCAACAAGGGTTATAAACTGGGTGAGGCAAGTTCATTTTGATCAGAATAATTCCAGGAAAGGACTTATCTGTATTCCCATAGCAGCCCCAAATCCAGGAATCTGGGAGCTGATGTCTCAGTTCTGAATTAAGGCTGATAGAGAAATTCACTGCATAATTTATTGCAGTCTAGTCTTGTATCACTCAAATTCAACTGTTTCATTTGGGAATAGCTCTTCCTGTGTTTGTGTTGTTTATTTGCCCAAGAAGAGACAATCATGAAAAGTTTGTGAATGAACTACAACATACAGTGATCTGAAGCTGTTCTTGAAACCTCAACTGATCTTATCATCTGCCATCTCTATAATCCATTCTAAATTCTTCTTTAGTAAAGACTACAACCATTATTGCATAGGTTTCTTTCATGGTAGAGTGACCAGATCCTTTTCTCAAAGGGTAAAAATGTCTCTACAGAATGACCTTTTCAGGCTATGGCTATTGCACTTGCTAATTTATCACCAAAATTTGCCAGGATAGTACCAAGAGACAACCAGTCAACTATCTGGGTACTGAACATATTCTTCCATTCCTTCATTGTTTATTAGAAGCCATATCTTTTCTTGATGATCAAGAATTAATTAATTACCCCATCAGGCTAATGACTTCTTTCCTTGCCAGCTTGTTTTAGAGCTTAGAGAAGATCAAAGTTATTAGGTGAGAGCTTAACATAAATTTTATTTATTTTATTTTTAAATTAATTAAAAGATCCTCACAATTTGTCTCCCACTCTGAAAATGAGGATCTTCAGCTCAACAGAACCTAAATTGCAGAAATGGGAAATGAAAATTTCCCAAGTAGGTCACCAGAAATGAAGATAAGTGGCACTACTCTTAATTTCAGCTCTTTTGTTCCCAAATACATTTATTCTAATTATTGCAGTCAGAGCTATATATAATGATTGTTGGTGTGTTGTACATGATGCATCTGGGGTATGCTGTCTCATCCTCACTAATATCACCTCTAAGGTGGAGACTCAACTACACCTGTTCTATTTTTGTGCCAGCTTTTGAGCCCATGATACAAACATGGTTTTATGTCTACTGTGGCAAGTATTCTGAAATGTGTCTCTTTTCATAAAGTGATATAACATAATGTCCTATGCTGGTGGATCAAACCCTCTGTAAGCCTTGAGATACTAGGCTTGTCTATGATCCTTAAAGAAAATAAAACAAACCTACACCCATCATATGTGTCAATTTCTATCAAGTTCATTTGCTGCCTTTTATAGGGTAGAATAATCTTCCATTAAGTGGCCATTTTCTACTCAAGGAGTGATGCTACATTGGGCAGTTAACATTGTTTTCTATCATTGCCAGGTTTATGTTTAGTAGAAAGAGAAGTTTTATCAGCCTTGTTGAGGGGAAACTATGCTTTGCGTTTATGCAGTTTTCATCCTGCCACTATAGCTACTTCAAATAGGAGCCCATTATGCCACCACTGACGCTGCTTATATCAGAAGCTAGCTAATATAAATTGTCAGATCCACTCAGTGTTCTTTATAGTTTAGGTTCCTTTCCATTATGTATAGACTATGACGAACATTGATCTGTTATATAAAGATCTTCAAACTTTGTTCTAACTTCTAGAACCATCCACATGCCACTTTGTCCCTCTCCCTCTTTGTCACTCGTATTCCAATCTTTCTCCTTCCAACAGCCTGACCAATTAGCCAAGTTACCCATCGTTAACAATAAGTTGAATTTTTGCATATTCTTACATAGAGCCACCTCTTTTTATACAAAGAGGATGAGTAGGTCCATCAGTTGATTTGTCCAGTGAATACTTTTCTCCTAAGGCATATTCTGCCTCCAGGGTTTCAGGAGGTCACTACATGTGGTACTTTCTTCTTGGTGGTAAAACATTAAAAAACAGCATTAGTTTGTCCATTAATTCAGAGACGCTGTCCCAATTTTTCCTATACCACGGGATCCCTAAAAACTTCTCTGATGTTTAAGATTCCTACATTTTTGTATGGGTGTTTATCTCTATCCTTTCCCACCTAAGGAAAACTGTGTTTTGACAAGAATGCCAATATACTTACTTTTCATGCTCATCTACCTGATTAATGTATTGTCATTTATACAGCGGTCAAGAAAATGTTATGCAAAATATCTGAAGAAAATAAGCATTTTCAAATTACAGATTTATTATAGAAGATGGAAGAGAATATATTTGCCACATCAAATACCACATACTTGACAATTGAATCCAGGTTAATCTTCCCTGGTTAAAACACTGCACCTTACACAGAACTTTGAATTGGTGTTTCTACTTGGTCGAGATAGGAGTCCACAGTAGTCCTCCATGATGCTTTTCTTTACACACACAAAAGTAGCCAGTAAGAGAATCCACTTTACAGAGAATGCTCTATTTATAAAGAAATCTTGTGAGTTATCTTTCCTCTGGGTACTATTAGAGTTCACTTTAGATGAAAATTTTAACAATAACTTGCTACAGCATGTCAAGGACCATCAACATTTCATCTGTAACTAGTGATGTGGTTCTTAATGTGGTGCATACAGCGATGAATCCACCTCCAGAATTTCTTCTTGGCAATCTATTTTCTAGAATCTTTTATGGCACCAACTGGTTTAGGTTGGGTTATTTGGAAACAGAATCTGTGATGGAGATTTTTGTGAAAATGATCTAATAAAAGGATGCTCTCAAAATAACAGGAGTAAGGAAAGTGCAATAGGACAGTAGATGAGAGATAAGCAATGAAATGTTTTTGCTTTGAGAATGTCAATCTGGTCTCATGAGGAACTCTAAAACATAGGTTGGACCACAGAATTTGTCTAATTTTGAGGCAAGAGGACAGCATTTTGCATCTCAGATTCAGTAAGTCACTTCCTGCTGGTTCCCCCAAGCTGTGGGACATAACTTTCTAAGTAAGGCAGCTCCCAGTAAGCTCAGGGTAATTCTTATGGGATAGGATAGAAACAGTTTTGAGCCATTATCAGCCAACATTCACAGCATCTGTGGCATTGATGAGTCACTCTAGTGAGGGACATCTGGGCAAGGCACCGACAGTACACACACATGTGACAATGTTAGAAATGTAGGATATTTGAGATACATTTATCTCCTTTTGCCCTTTGTGTAATTGTTGGCATGCCTTTTAAACTCTACATGTACTTAACATTTATACGACATTACTATTATTAATTTTGTGATCCTATTTGTTTATATTTTCTTTATTCTCTGAAATTTTGTGTTTCCATTAGTGAATATTTTATTCTACCTGGACAAACTTCTATTATTGTTGTAGTAGTAATATTAATATTAAAAATTGCACTATATTTTGTATTTTATGTTGTTAACAAATTATATTTTTGTTTCCAAAAAGTCATGTGACTCTGATGAATGAACATATATATTTATATACCTATCTTTTATTTCTTGGTGTTGTACATCTTGTAGGTTTGGAAAAATTTATAATGCTGCATATCCACTTGTTATAGTTTCATACAGAGTAGTTTCACTGTCCTAAAAATCTTCTGTGCTTTGGCAATTGTACTCCACTCTCATTCTAAACTTCTGAAAACCACTGAAGTTTTTGATGTCTTCATTATTTTTCCTTTTCCAGAATTACATGTACTCGAAATCATATGATATATAGACTTTTCAGATTAGCTTCTTTCAATTAGTAATATTCACTTAAATTCCCCGGATGTCTATTCATGGGTTGATAGCTAATTTCTTTTTGGCAATTAATGCTATCTGGTTGCCTAGAGTAGCCCAATTTATTTATTCATTCATCTGCTGAAGGATATTTTGGATGCTTCCAAATTTGGCCAGTGTGAATAAAGCTGCTATAAAAGTCTATGTCTAGAGTTTTCTCTAGAAATACATTTTCAGCTCCTTTGGGTGAATATTAAGGAGCAAATTTTCTGAATTGTATGTAAGAACGTGTATAAAGAAACTGCAAAATTGTCTTCTAAAAATGACAGTGACATTTTCCATTCCTGTGATTGATGAGTTAGAGTTCTTGTTGCTCCACATCCTCACCAGAATTTGGTGCTGTCAACATTCTCAAGTTTGGTCATTCTGATAGGTGTGTAGTGGTATTTTATTATTATTTTTATTTGCATTTCCCTGATACATGATCTGCAACATTCTTTCGTATGTTTATTTTGCCATCTATCTATCTCTCCACTGAGGTTTCTGTTAAAATCTTTGACACACTTTTTTCTTTTCAACTTTTATTTTGCAATCAAAGGGTAGATGTACAGGTTTGTTACAAAGGTATATTGTGTGATGCCGAGGTTTGGAGTACCGATGAATCTGTCACCCAGATGACCATAGCACACAATAGGTAGTTTTTCAATCCTTGTCCCACTATTCCCTCCCTCCTTATATTCCCCAGTGTCTATCATTCTCATCTTTATCTCCATACATACTTAGTATTTAGCTCCCACTTATAAGTGAGAACACAGTATTTGGTTTTTTGTTGCTGTGTTAATTTGCTTAGGATAATGGCTTCCAGATGCATCCATGTTGCTCCAGAGGACATGATTTTGTTCTTTTTTATGGTTGTGTAGTATTCCATGGTGTACATGTATCACATTTTCTTTATCCAACCTTCTGTTGGCACCTGGGTTGATTTCATGTCTTTCCTATTGTTTGACACACTTTTTAGTTGTGTTGTTTTCTTATTATTGAATTTCAAGAATTCTTGTGCCTTTTACAAATATTTTCTTCCAGTCAGCAAACTATAATAAAATGTTAAGTCCCAAGATAATAAGCTGGGTATCAAATACATCTGCTAGAATAGCCCAATGACATTTAACAAGTCAATTTGCTTCAGATAACTCAACCTAACATGAAGACTATTTAATCTCATTTATCTCTTGGGAGTTGATTGTCTTCTCCAGACATGGGAACTAGCAATGAGTAGGCTTATCCCTGCTCATTGTTTTAAATTTGTATTCATTTCTTCCTCACAGATATATGTATTTTGTATTTGAGCCATATTATGTCTTTTATATTATTATTCTATTAAATTGTATTAATTAAAATTATTTTATTATTGTTGTAAGACTTTCCATTATTTTAACCAAAGTTTTTTTAACTTAGAAATATGCTTTAAGAAATACTTAAACAGTTATATATATCTATATCCTTATTTTATACACTTTTTACTTAAATTGTCTTCACATTATTGTTTCATAGCCTGAAATTAAAAAATTATTATTTAATTTAAACTACAATGGAATTGACATATAGAATAGAAATATGTGAATAAAACTCAGGATACCCCTCAGATGATTCTAATGAATGCAATATATAACGTGGGAGCATGTAATTTTGAGACACTGATTTAGAAATCTAACAAAGTATGACAGGCTATATCTATTTCAATGTTAATCTTTTGTCAAAAACGGATCATACAAATAAGTGGAATGACTGGTAAACCATTTTATAGTTTGTAAAGTGCTTTTATAGATATTTGATATTTATATATTACTATTTCTTCCTAAAGTGTTTTGATTATAGATAACATGTTATTTTAAGTATATTTTCCAACCTCTACAAAATCCGTGTATCAAGTTTCTTCAACTTCAACAGTTTACCTTTCAGATGAGTAGTCTCCCCGTAGTTTGCCTTACAATTTGCCTCTAGTTCCTGTTAAGGTACAATGAATACAAAGTTAATGTACCAGCACCAGGCCTAACCCTTTCTGTGTAAGTTTGATTACTCTCAAGGGTCTAGTCACCTGAGGAAAAGAGAAGTAGGTACCTCTAGATAAAGTGGAGGTGAAAGTGGAGAATTCTTGCTTTTATCCTTCAGGAACTTATTGAGCATCTGGTTCTGGCAAGTTTAAGGAGCTATAAATCCTTTTGGAAACCTAAATCTAAGGTTTGTTAAACTGCTTATATCTTAATATGTGTCTATGGCGAGGAAGAGTAAGTGGCTTCAGTGTGTGTGCATACATGAAGAGTGAATATATTATGGTCTGAGGGTTAAATAGGAAGGTTAAATATTGGGGTGTTTTTCTAATACCCTATTATCAGTAGGGACTTATTTACTTAATAATATGACAAATAAAAGCAAGGCTTATTGTCAATTAAAAAAATACAGATTACTCTTTTGCAATCTAGGACTTAGTCTGGAAGGAAAATGGCTAGGGAAATTTTCTCGAAGTAGTTATTCCTCTCTGGTATTTACTGATTATCTTCATTATGTTAGAGACTATCAGACAGTCTAACATAACTCTGAGGTAGGTACCATTGTTTCAACATTTCACAGAAGAGCAAACATCTACTTAAGCAGCTTTCCCAGATTCACACGGGGTAAATTGCCACACTGAGATTTATACCAACGTGTTCGTGCATTAGCTTGAGAACTGATTTTTACCTTAAAGAATAGCAATTCTAAGTGGTCTGGGAAATATTTTACCTGAGGACTGCCTTCCTTGAAACATTCTCTTCTTTTGGCATCTACTATATTCCACCTCTCTGTATATTCCACCTCTATATATTCCACCTCTCTGAATATTCCTTTGCAAGATCCTCTCAACAATCTTACTGCTCCTCAGAGTTCTATGAGTTTTAAATTTTGTATTATGTACATTTTTACTGTATGATTTCATTTACTCTTTGGTTTCAGATACCACCTATCATGTCAGTACTTCTGAATAAACAGCCTTGTTGAGCTATCGCTTCTGAAGTTCATCCACATCCAAATGCATGCTCTGTGTAAGGATGAGTTTACCACTCAAAATATGAGCGAAAGTAGTGGATATCAATGTTCCTTAGTTGTTGCCAGAGAAAAAAAGGGAGAGAGTGCTAAGAAATGATTCTACATATTTTGTGTTTCTTCCATTAACATTCATTCTTTACATATTTGCTGAGAGTCTTTTAAATTCCACATCTCATGTTGATGACAGATACATGGGGATAAATAAAATCGTTTTATACCTTTTAACATTGAGTAGTCAATGTACATGGTAGTAATGGAGTTGGGGAGGGTAGGGTTACATGAAGGTAGTATGTTATAAAATACAGCATAATCTTCCATGATAAAAAATGCACTAGAGATTCATTCCCTGAAAGACCAAAGTCAATATCCCTCAGAAAAAGATGATAATAAAAAGGAAAAAGAGTTAAGTGCTTTTTGAGGTGAGAACTTATCTTATGACTACCGAGGAGGGATCAGAATTGAATTTGCTAAGAAAACACAGTCCAACAAATAACAGGAGAATGCTTTTAATGACATCTCACGATTTGCTACTATCTCCACAATATACTTTCCCTGGGTTTTGCATTAGGTTCACTACCATGGTGGGAGATTAATATGTCATGCTCAAACTGTTCAAGACCTTTTTCCATATAGAAGATGCAGATCTATTCACAAGTTGTCAAAATGACTCTTAGTAGATAGTACCTAGCAAAAGTAAAATATATTGGCCCAAGGTTGCTTGTTATTTACTGCATACTTTTTCTAATATCCTCTAAAAAAATCACAAAATACAATATGAATTCACAGTTAAGCTTCCCATATAAAGGAGCTCAATCAATTTCCAGTGTCCCCTATGTTTTCCACTGAAGGTTGATGACTTTTTTTCTCCTGCAAATTGAAGTTTAAAAAATTCTGGAGTGAGGATAGCATGTCTTCTTCTCTCTAGCCTTCCATTGACTCTACCTTCATCTTTTGTATTTTTGCTATTTTTGAATAAAACTATTAATTTCATAATTTTTATCTATGCATTTACTTAGAAAGTTTATTAAATATAGGGGGAATTTATGATGATTATCTTAGAGATTTCTGTTTCTCTGATAGTTTTACCAATTTTGACCTGTTTATCTTGAAGGCCAAAAACTTGATGATAAGTTGCAAGACTGCACATTTTACTTCTGAGAGTAAACTTGTATGCTTTTTAAAAGAGACTCTAAAATAAAATCAGGTTCTGTTTATTATGTAGGCAAATTTTTAATGCTTCATTTCAAACAGAAATTGGGTGATTTGGATTTTTTTCATTTAGCATTTATTTGACTAATTAAATGTGCATTTATTTGACTAATTTCTATGACTAATTAAATACAGAGATATGAGATAAAATAATCCAATCAAGATGGATAAGATTAATGTGCACACAATACTACTGTACATCTTCAAATTGTTTCTTGAAATAAAATGATAACCTGAAGTGTGAACATAAGTGTTTAAGGTAGAAAGTGTCACATTTAGTACATGAATATGTACATGAAGAAATAAGAATACATAACTCCAAAGTATTTATTCACTGCTCCATTTCGCCAACATGTTCTATTGGAAGCTACTGTGTAATCAATGCTAATATTTGCAGATACTTGTTTGTGGTTTATGAACCTAGATCTCTGTTTGGAACTTCATAAATATCTATAAATATCAAAACCTATCAAGATTGTATTCATTTTACAGATTTAAAATAAGGCCCAAATAAGTTAAAAAACTTAAAATCAAATGAAGGGGCAGATGTGTTTGAACAGAAATCATTGTTTATTTTTATATAACACTTGATATACATGTATAAAATGTGCATAAGTACCTACCTCATAAGTATAAGAGGTAAATTGTCTATAAACGTACTTTATAGCATTTAATGTTTTCCAAATATTTGCAGTGATCTCTGATTATTTTCTTAGACTATTTCTTTCCAACTTTATAAATAAAGCTCAGAGATTTTATTTTAAAGCCAACAGGGGTACTGCTGAAGACTGTATGGAAAAAGGAGTGGAAAAGATTCTAAGCATCTTTTTACTGATTCAAAGCAGCTCCACTTTGATGTGTTTTATATGTTTGGTTAAAAATCTTAAAAAGTAGGGCCAGGTGCAGTGGCTCACACCTGTAATCTCAGCACTTTGGGAGGCCAAGGCGGTGGATCACCTGAGGTCAGGAGTTCAAGACCAGCCTGGCCAACATGGTGAAAACCCATCTCCACCAAGAATACAAAAATTAGCCAGGCGTAGCTGTGCACACCTGTAATCCCAGCTACTCAGGAGGCTGACGCAGGCGAATTGCTTGAACCCGGGAGGCGGAGATTGTGGCAAACTGAGATCGCACCATTGCATTCTAGCCTAGGCAAGAACAGCAAAACTCCATCTCAAAAAAAAAAAAAAATTAAAAATTAAAAATTCACCAACTTAGGACAAGTTGTTAGAAGTGAATTTACCATGCTGGAGAATATGAACTTGTTTAAGGACTTCTGGTAAATTTCGAAGAGTGCTGTTGATTAGCAGCCAAATATGCTTTTGAGTATAGTATATGAATGAACCCCTTGTCCCCACAAAACTGAGTTTTAACCAAAAGCATGACTGCTTTTCCTTTATATGGTTTCAGATCTGGCTAATGAGCTCATATCTCCCTTATTATGTCTGTTCTCAATGACTCCAAAGTCAAGCTTTTCCTTCTGATTGGGATCCCAGGACTGTAACATGCCCACATTTGGTTCTCCATCCCCATTTGCCTCATGTACCTGGCTGCCATCATGGGCAACTGCACCATTCTTTTTACCATAAAGACAGAGCCCTTGTTTCGTGAGCCCGTGTATTATTTCCTTACCATGTTGGCTGTCTCTGACATGGGCCTGTCCCTCTCCTCTCTTCCTACCATGTTGAGGATCTTCTTGTTCAATGCCATGGGAATTTCACCTGATGCCTGCTTTGCTCACGAATTCTTCATTCATGGATTCACTCTCATGGAATCCTCAGTACTTCTAATTATGCCTTTGGACCGCTTTATTGCCATTTACAATCCCTTAAGATACAGTTCTATCCTCACTAGCAACAGGCTTGCTAAAATGGGACTTATTTTAGCCACTAGGAGCATTCTCTTAGTGCTTCCATTTCCTTTCACTCTAAGGAGATTAAAATATTGTCAAAAGAATCTTCTTTCTACTCATACTGTCTTCATCAGGATACCATGAAGCTGGCCTGCTCTGACAACAAGACCAATGTCAACTATGGCTTTTTCGTTGCTCTCTGTACTATGCTGGACTTGGCATTGATTGTTTTGTCTTATGTGCTGATCTTGAAGACTATACTCAGCATTGCATCTTTAGCAGAGAGGCTTAAAGCCCTAAATACCTGTGTCTTCCACATCTGTGCTGTGCTCACCTTCTATGTGCCCATCATCACCCTGGCTGCCATGCATCGCTTTGCCAAGCACAAAAGCCCTCTTGTTGTGATCCTTATTGCAGATATGTTCTTGTTGGTGCCGTCCCTTATGAATCTCATTGTGTACTGTGTAAAGACTTGACAAATCCGGGAGAAGATCTTGGGGAAGTTGCTTAATGTATGTGGGAGATAAGAACTTGAACAATTAGGTAATAAATTATCAAGCAGTAGGCATTTACTGTCATTTGCTATGTGTTTAATGCCACAGAAGTCACTAATGAAGGACTGGATGATGGAAGTGAAAAGCTATGTAGTGCAGAATTTATAATAAAGTTGAGAATATAACTGCATAGGATAGAAAAATAATCAAGAGATATATAAGATATAGAGATTTAATTAACATTTTAAGAGAAGTTGAAGCAAAACACTTATGTGATGGAGCAGCTGGATTTGAGTCAGCCCATAAAGAATGAATAAAATTGGGGCAGACTGAGATTATCATTCAATTAGTATCTATTAAAAATACAAATGATATACCAAGTCTAATCTCATACTATCAAGGAAAGGTAAAATAGCACAGCACATAGCAGCTATGAAGGATGCTGATCTGATTACAATAGAAAGTGTAATTTAACAGAGAGCAAGTGATAGTTTTGGATAAAATAAGTGAACCAGATTTTTGGAGCACCTAAGAAAAGCTTTGAGAAGTTTAAATTCAGGAGGTGGTGGAATGCCAATTTAGTTGCTACATGATAAATTTCATTTTAAGAAGAGTGTGCCTGTATAAGCGTGAGCAAGATGGATTGAATTTGGGAGAAATGAGGAAGGAAGATTAACAGGAGAAAGCACACTAATCCTGCCATGGAGTGATGACTCAGAATAGGCAGGGAGAGAACAAGATCATTTATCTGCTGAGGTTATTTTCCTGTTATAAAACCAACATGTAATTTATGGAAAATTCACAAATTTAACTACATGACTAAAAGATAATTTAAAACCCCCTGTGATTTTGCTGTTTAGATTTTTTCTGTGATTTAGTCTTTCCCTGCACCTTAAAAAAAATCAGCCCCTCTAACATGTGTTTTTTTTTTATTATACTTTAAGTTCTAGGGTACATGTGCACAAGGTGCAGGTTTGTTACATATGTATACTTGTGCCATGTAGGTGTGCTGCACCCATCAACTCATCAGCACCCATCAACTTGTCATTTACATCAGGTATAACTGCCAATACCATCCCTCCCCCCTCCCCCCTCCCCATAATAGGTCCCAGTGTGTGATGTTCCCCTTCCCGAGTCCAGGTGATCTCATTGTTCAATTCCCACCTATGAGTGAGAACATGCGGTGTTTGGTTTTCTGTTCTTGCGATAGTTTGCTGAGAATGATAGTTTTCAGTTGCATCCATGTCCCTACAAAGGACACAAACTCATCCTTTTTTATGGCTGCATAGTATTCCATGGTGCATATGTGCCACATTTTCTTAATCCAGTCTGTCACTGATGGACATTTGGGTTGATTCCAAGTCTTTGCTATTGTGAATAGTGCCACAATAAACATACGTGTGCATGTGTCTTTATAGCAGCATGATTTAGAATCCTTTGGGTATATACCCAGTAATGGGATGGCTGGGTCATATGGTATTTCTTGTTCTAGATCCTTGAGAAATCGCCATACTGTTCCACAATGGTTGAACTAGTTTACAGTCCCACCAACAGTGTAAAAGTGTTCCTATTTCTCCACATCCTCTCCAGCACCTGTTGTTTCCTGACTTTTTATTGATTGCCATTCTAACTGGTGTGAGATGGTATCTCATTGTGGTTTTGATTTGCATTTCTCTGATGGCCAGTGATGACGAGCATTTTTTCATGTGTCTGTTGGCTATATGCATGTTTTCTTTTGAGAAATATCTGTTCATATCCTTTGCCCACTTTTTGATGGGGTTGTTTGGTTTTTTCTTGTAAATTTGTTTGAATATTTAATAAATGGTGCTGGGAAAACTGGCTAGCCATAAGTAGAAAGCTGAAACTGGATCCTTTCCTTACTCCTTATATGAAAATTAATTCAAGATGTATTAGAGACTTAAATGTTAGACCTAATACCATAAAAACCCTAGAAGAAAACCTAGGTAATACCATTCAGGACATAGGCATGGGCAAGGACTTCATGTCTAAAACACCAAAAGCAATGGCAACAAAAGCCAAAATTGACAAATGGGATCTAATTAAACTAAAGAGCTTCTCCACAGCAACAGAAACTATAATCAGAGTGAACAGGCAACCTACAGAATGGGAGAAAATTTTTGCAATCTACTCATCTAACATGTTTTTTAAAATAGATTCCCTCAGGACACGGCATTTGGTACCACAATATTTTTCACTAAAATTTATATTTTAAACATTTTTTTTTTCTCATGTACAGAGGAAATATTTGATGGAAAAATCAAAAAATTGAGTTTACAATTGAAAATACAATTTGAAGGGGGCAAACAATTAAGATTGACATGGCAATCTCTCTGGGGTTCTGAGGTAAGAGTGCTGTAAACAGAAGAGAAAAGCTTTTCAAAGGAACTGGGGGCTTGAATGATGGGTTTGAATTTTGTCTTGAGGATTTGGCTTTGGTGACTGAATATTCAAAAACAGGCAACTACAGAGTATTTGAAAAAGGAAACTGGGATGTTGCTTATCTGTCATGACTAGGAAAGCAGCCTTGGTCCCCTTAGACAATGATACGTGGAAATAAATACATATTTTAAACAAAGTTTGGTTATCAAACTGTGAAGGTCCTCCCTTGCTAAAGTCTCTCTAATATGCTTCTTTACCCATGATTTTCCACTGCTGTTATTTTAGTTCACATTTAAAACTTCCCCTGGATTCTCCAGTCATAGCTATTTGAAAGATCTTTCTAAAATATAAATTTAACCACAGTTAAAACGCTTCAGTAGCTGTGCAGTAACTTACAAGATAACAGCAAGATTCTATATATGCACAAGGCCTTTTCCATCATTCAGTACCTGCTTTTCTCTACTGCATTCTTTGTCAACATTCTCTGTCTTACACTTCAACAGAGTAACACAAAGACATTATGTTACTTACATCCAAACCTCTGCTTTTGGTGTATTTTTTTTGGTCAGAAATACTGCATTCATTTTCTATTTCTGCATAAAAATTATTAAAAACTTAGTGGTTCAAAACAATACAAATGTTTTATAATTCTGTAAGCTGGAGTTCTGAGATGGGTTTCACTGGGCTAAAATCAAGGTGTTAGCAAGCCTGCATTCCTTTCTGGAGACACAAAGGAAAATTTGTTTTCATGCATTTTCTGACTTCTAGAGGTAACCCACAATTCTTGCCTCATAGATCCCCTCCACCTTCAAAGCCAGGAACATTGCATCTTCCTGTGACTTTATTCTGTAGTCGCATCTGTCTCTGACCATGGTCAGTAACGAGTCTCTACTTTTAAGGATTCATATAATTAGATTGGGTTCCCCTGGATAATCTTGGATATTTTACCTATGCTAAGGTTTTGAATGTTAATCAGTCTACATAATATCATTTTCCATGTAAAGTAATATATTTACAAGTTTCAGAGGTTATAATGTTGAAATCATTAGGAGAGGGTGCACTCTGCCTACCATAAATACAATTCCTCAACTTCTCTTTATCCGTTTATTTATTTAGCAGGACATACCTAGATGTACTGTATTCAACTTTGCTGACACGTTTTGGCTCCAAGTTCAACAAATTTATACCTTAATTTTATTCCCTTTCTTATACACTGATATCTACACCATAATTTAAAATAAATAAGGGCCTTTAATTGTTTAAAGATTGCTTACATCTCTACCAAATTGTAAACTCCATAGGATACATATGTCTACACATCTTAGTTTTTCTGTGCCTGTAGTACTTAGCGCATATTCAGACAAAGAAGGGCTCAATAAATATCTATTGATCAATTTGTAAATGCATGAGTGACCATCACAGAATTAAAAAACCTCATTTCCTGAGCTCAAAATCCTGAGCTTTCCCTGAGGACAGAGTCCTAAAATTATAATATGTCAATCATATCCAATTGGAACATATAATCACGCCTTCAGGCAGTTCCTTTCCTCCCGCTATAATCATGCCAGGCCTAAAGTAAAAACTGTAGTGTCTGCTGAAACTTAGCTGTCTTCTCTGCTAAAGGCCGGAGGTACTCAATAGATATTGGTTGGATAAATATGAAAGCTACAGTCACTGCAAATTCTGATCTCTGTGTATTGCTGACTGCACTTTAAGACACCCTCCTTCTCTCAGTTTACCACTTGAATATTCTTGACAAGAATTATTTATAATGGTCATTGTCATCAAGAAATGACACATAATGATTTCAGCAAATAATGGACTTTGTTATCTCTCAGCTTTTTCTAAGAATATTTGCTTTGTTTAGGATGCTATTTTTCCTTAATTTCACCTGGATACCTTCTGACTGACTTTCAAGAATCAATTAGTAGATCATCTGAAGTTGCAAAATGTGCCAGACACCCCCACTATGCAAATCCTTGAGGGTGGGAAATGTGTCCTGTTCATCAATTTATTCCTATTAATTTTTACAGAAATTTGTCAGTGAGTGTTGCATAATGAATAAATGCATAAATGTCAGCCTTGTCTAGCACCCCTCTCTCTCAACCATCTTCAATTCACCAATTAATGTAGCTTCCAGCTTACTTCACTCCAGTCACACTGGTCCTCTTGCTATTCCTAGAACACTCAGGTTCATTTCTACCTCAGGACTGCTATACTTGTTCTGAAATTCTGCAATGTTCTTCCCTCAATTTTTATTTTTCATATATCTAACTCCATCATATTGGTCATAATTTTGTTCAGAAAAAACCCTCTTTATAGAGGCCTTCTCTGCTCACCCATTCAATCACTCTAAACCCGTTATCCCACTATGTTTCCTTCAGAGTACTTAGCAGTGTATGATATAGTTAATCATTTACTGTGCTGTTGTCTGTCTCTACCACAAAAATGTAAGTCAAGAGAACAGGTTTTGTTATCCTTTTGCTCACTATATTCCTATAATGTATGCTTAGAGAGAGGAGAATACTCAACAACTTTTTTTTTACCCAACAAACTTCAGCTTATAAGCACTTTAAGCCTTAACTAAGGCAACCCCTCTAGAAAGCCATCTATGGCCCTCCTTTCCCTCAGGCTGGTTTCTGGGATCCCTCATTTATTTACCACACATTCTTCGTTGTGTTTTTTTGTCTGTGTTACTATGTTTATGTTTTATGTTAGGAATTAAAGTAACTAAAGTTTATTGTGAATAAAAGAATATGCTAAGAATTATCTTACAAAGTTTTGCATATATGATATATCTAAATTGCATAGACAGCCTTGTGGGGTAGACATTTTTAGTTCTGTTTAAAAGAAAATTGATCTCAGATAAATAGAATAATTTGTCTAAGTCACACAGAGAGGAAATAGAACTTTCTATACCTGACCCCCTACTTGCTGCTATATCAGAATAATTTTTAATTTATCATCAGACATAAGAGAACACAACTCCTTTTTGGGGACTGAAATTACAAGTACACATCACAGAGAGAATCCAGCCATGAAGCTGTAAACATGCCTCAAAATTTTCAGTGGTTTAATTTTTCTTCCGAAGTTTTCCGTATACACAAACATAAAAGACATACACCACTCACGACACTCACAGACATATTGTATTCAATTTGCTGTGTACAGCTAATCATAGGCCTTCTGCATGTTAATACCCACAATTCACACATACACATTGTAAAAATGAGAAATTCACAATGAACGATGTTGGAATATTGAGCCTTAGAAGAACGTGATTATGGGATCTGAGTTACATAACAGGCAGCTATAACCTAGGCAGCTGTAACCTTTGTTTCTCTTATTGTAAGAGAATACTTTTCTTTAGTTACATTGTTTTTTAAAATGTTGTAAAAAACTATAGGATGCTAGAGTTTTCCTTTTATTTAATTACGTTGTTTTTTAAAATGTTGTAAAAAACTATAGGATGCTAGAGAAGACCTTTTCCGACTCCATTGTTGATCTTCATTATAGATTAACTTACATCTTAACTTCTCTTACATGAAAACCTCAGGACTATCATGTTGTCTAGCCTGGAATGTTAAATATACTCTTTCAAATTGGAAAAGAAAAAAAACTGTAACTACTCAAATTGCTATAAGTCAAAAGTCAGCCTTAGTATGGAAAATGTTGTAGTCCTCTTAAATTTATTTGCTTTCCACGTGCATAAGCAAATCCTTAACTTTTCAGCTTCGGAGCAATGACCCCATTCCTTTGGGGTCTGTTACTCAAATGGTCATTCTCAACTTTGTGACTAAATAAGCTCTTTTAAACTGGGTTCTGATCCTTTTGATTATTTTAGGGTTGATGATATCATTGCAGAAACAGTGTTCTCATGCCAAACAGGATGGGACACTGGTGTTGGGAGCAGGGACAGGCATATCCAATGTTAAATGTCAGGGGTACTAGATTGCCTTGGAAGAGACCAGCCTCAGGTGAGAACTGGCTCCACATACACTTCATAGTAGAAGACATTGTGTTCAGCCACACCCTTTCTTGATCCTGCACTAAAACCATGCAGGAACATGACATTCTCATGCTTCTCTCTAGGTGTTCAAAGCTCCCCTTGGCAATATCATATTCAAGCTTGCTTTCCTCACAGTTACCTCCAAGCCAAAACTGCAAATACTATATTGACATGTATTACTCAAAATATAACTTTTATCTAGAATGTCTTGGGAGTACCATAACGATACAACATATAAAAGGGCATAACAAACTACCCTTGGTTCCTTGGCTGGTAATCTTTCTGATACAGTCAGTACCCCAATCTGTTTCCACTTCACCTCATTTTTCTTAAACCTTTCCCACATTCTAGAGAATAAAAATGGCACACACAGGGGCCTATCATGGGGAGGGGGGAGGGGGGAAGGATTGCATTGGGAGTTATACCTGATGTAAATGACGAATTGATGGGTGCTGACGAGTTGATGGGTGCAGCACACCAACATGGCACAAGTATACATATGTAACAAACCTGCACGCTATGTACATGTACCCTAGAACTTAAAGTATAATTAAAAAAAAAAAAGAGAGAGAATAAAAATGGCAACAAAAACAACACTTCAGGTAATTCTCAGAATACATTTTCGTCTCTCTCACTTCTGCTTCAGGTTTGCACTTGCTGTTCCTTTGGACTGGAGCATATTTTTGTCTCCTTCCTCTTACAGTTTTTGACTGCCTAATGTCTACATTTCCCTTAAGGCTATTACTGTGTCAATTCAGGGACAACTTTTTTGATGCTCCCTTCCCCCAGCTAGGGGAAGATGACTCCCAAACCGACTTCTTTTAACTTTGAAGAATACAATTAACATGTGATTGTGTAATGAATCTTCCCAAAATTTAGCGTCTTAAAAATATTTATTTTGTTTACAAATCTGCAATTTTGGCTGAGTCAGAGAACAATTGATTGCTTTACCAGATGCCAATTGGAGAGGTTGGAAGGTTGCCGAATGGAATAATCTGAGGATTCTCCACCCACTGGTGGTTAACACTGACTCCGCTAAGTTCTCAGCCTTAGCTGAGTGAGACCTTGGTTGAGCCTATTGGATGGAACACCTTTAATGGGCCCTCTCCACATTGTCTGCGCTTCCTCTTAGTATAGGGGCTGGGTTTCAAAAACAAGCATTGAGTGAAACAGACAGAAATAGTAGAGGAATTGAGGTGGAACAGAGAGAGAGAGAGAGGAGATACATGGGCTATTTCCACAATATTCAATTCATGAGGCATTTACAAATTCTATCCAGTTACAAGGGGAGAAGAAATAGACTCTATCTCTTTATGAGGAGTAGCAAGTTCCTGGAAGAGAATGTGGGATTAGAATTATTCTTGTGGCTGTTTTTAGAAAATAAAATTTACCATATCATATTACATTTTATCCCCCCTTGCCCTTGCCACAACAGAGTGAGGGTTCTGTAAGGACTGTGACTCATCCCTATACATATTTGTTGAGTAAGTAAATGTCTCTTTTATTTCATGCATGTTAGAAATTATAAAGGATAGGTAAACAAGGGCATGTTTCAGGAGACAGTGGCTCTAACACTAGACACAGTTAGTAACAAAAGGCATGGGTCACTCGATCCCGGATCTGTTTAGTCTTCACACTGTAGACAATGGGATTCATCACGGGAGGAAAGAGAAGATACATGAAACCCATGACCACCTGGACCAGGGTGGGTGCCTGCTTTCCAAAGCGATGGATGACAGAGAGGCCAATCATGGGAGTGTAGAAGAGCAGCACAGCACAGATGTGGGAAACACAGGTGTTAAGAGCCTTGAGTCTCTCAGCCCTGGAGGCGATGGACAGCACGGTGTGCAGGATCAGAGCGTAAGAGAAGAGGATGAGCAGTGAGTCTATACCCACTGTAGAGACGATGACAAACATGCCATAGATGCTGTTGGCCTTCATATTGGCACAGGCCAATTTCATCACTTCTTGGTGGAGACAATAAGAATGTGAGAGAACTGGGGAGCCACAATAGGTGAATCTTTTCAGCATAAAAGGCAATGGAAAAATAAGTGCTACACTACGACCCAGAGAGATCAGGCCAATCCTGCCAATGACCGTGTTGGTGAGAATGGAAGCATAGTGCAAGGGGCAGCAGATAGCCACAAAGCGGTCAAAGGCCATAGACAGTAGCACAGAGGACTCGAGGAAGGATAAGCAGTGAATGAAAAAGAGCTGAGCAAAGCAGGCATCGTGGCTAATTTCTCGTGCCCCAACCCAAAAGATGCTGAGGACTGTAGGGAGAGTGCAAAGGGACAGACCCAGGTCAATCAGAGCCAGCATGGACAAGAAGAGATACATAGGTTCATGGAGTGAGCACTCTGTTTTAATGATGAAAAGAATTGTGCAGTTGCCCAGGATGGAAACCAGGTACATGAAGCACA
Source organism: Chlorocebus sabaeus (assembly GCF_047675955.1). Classification (NCBI taxonomy): domain Eukaryota; kingdom Metazoa; phylum Chordata; class Mammalia; order Primates; family Cercopithecidae; genus Chlorocebus; species Chlorocebus sabaeus. Next base: position 67,066,479 of record NC_132904.1, on the reverse strand, counting down.
GTGGGACCCAGGAATGCCACTCAGCAAGAAGGTAGCAGACACGTGGCTGCTGCCGTTTCCCAGGGATCCCAGGGTCATTGTGTGAGGAGACAAGGGGGAAGGTGGGTGCCCTCCAAAATCCTGAAGTAAATTGAGACAGTAATAGTGATTGCACCTGGTAGAAATTGAAGAAAAAATACTAGAATCAAATATACCTAGAACTGTGCAGCTCCTTCTAGTGGTTATTTCTTTCTGGTCCTTGGCTTCCTCTCAATATCTTTTTGAGGAAATTAGTCTCATAGTTTCAACAAGAAACAAAGACATGGAATTGTGAAGTGATGAGCCAAACTGGGTGAGTTGGAGATTCTAAAGGAGTTGTTCCACACTTTTTGCTTTTTGCTGACTTCTGTATCAACCAGGTCTTAGCCACTGGAGTTTTTACTAGTCTCACCCAATGGGATGCACCCAGGGGCCAGGCGCAGTGGCTCACAGCTGTAATCCCAGCACTTTGGGAGGCCGAGGTGGGTAGATCATGAGGTCAGCAGATCGAGACCATCCTGGCTAACACAGTGAAATCCCATCTCTACTAAACATACAAAAAAAAAAAGGTGTGGAAGGAGGGAGATTTCAGGCTCCGTCTGCCAGCACTATGGGTTGGCAGTGGCTGTGTTGTGCCACTGAAGACCACAGCTGTTGTTGGGGACTTTTCTCTTATAGCAGCATGCTCCTTGAGTTGTAGTCCTTGCTCTCTGCTCCCTTCAGACTAAGAAGTGAGAGTTTCCTCATTATTCCTCTTGGCCATATTTAACTTTGCCTGCCTCTTACAAGTAGATCTTTTCTGGAAAAAAAAAAAAATCCTCACATGCCTTTTTTCTACCAGACCTCTCACTAATATTCCAACTTTCATTTCACCTTGTTTTCTTCTCCCTTATCTTTCTGTGCTTTCTTTGTTGTAGTTTTAGTTTTTTACTTTCTTTTTCTTTTTTGTTTTTGATTAACTTCTCCAGGCCCATACAAGCCCTAATTCTAGACACAGACCAACCCTTCACTCACCTTCTCCTCTGGTCTTCCTGACATAGAAGCTTAGCCTTGTCCAAGTAGCTCATAAATGCTGTTCAGCTTACAGAATTCCAGAGAGAGTTGGAGAGTATGTGAATGATGACCTGTGAAGCTATTTCTGACTGCTAGAGTAAGACATCAAAGCCCTGATCCTCCTGTCAGTCAGTAACCAAAATTCCCCAGAAGTCCAGGAATCCAACTGCTGTGGACCTAAGTGGCAAAAGAGACTAAAGCACCATCAACCACGGCCACATCCCCAACTACAAGGTCATGTCCAGGAGAGCCTGCTGAACACAGGGCAGTGATGCTGGAAAGGCCCAGTCTTCTACAGAGGAAGAAATGAAGGCTCAGGAGAGTCTTGTCACTGGGCAGAGGTCATATGCCAATTTAGGCCTCCGACTTCCAGAGCAGGGATCTTCCCACTCTCAATTAACATCACTAGAATATGAGCTCAAAGAGGGTAGGGGTTTTTCTTTGTTTGCCTCTGTCAATTCAGTATTTAGAAAATGCTCCAGTACATAGCAGATGTTAAGCATTTTTTTTTTGCATGAATAAGTTATTTTTTATTTAGCTAAGGAATAGTAACTTGGTGCAGGTTTTATCTCCTTAAAAACCCTATGAATATTCTATTGATAACATTATGCTGTAGATAAGAAAACAGAAGCTTAGAGAAAATTATTTACATTTCTAAGATCAGACAAATAGTAAAGACAAAAATAGGATTTGAACGAGTATTTTTTTTTTCTCTAGACTTCAGGATACAGACAATGATTACTCTTTCTTGCCACATAGATAATAATTCAGTGTCAAGTAGCATAGCTAGCTTAACAGACCTTTAAAAGCATTGCTGATTCTTTAGCTTAATAAATAAATAAACTAATTGGAGAAACACACATAAAGATATACACGGACACTTTCTCTCTCACTCTAATAATGGTGGCATTAATAGTCCAGGCTATTAGCTCACTGTCCACTTGAAGATCATGTAACCTCTCACACTGTGTTCCTCAGCTTCTGCTATGGCCATGATCTGTGGTTACCACATTACACAGCAAAGTGAATTCAGAAAAGCTGTGACAAATTCACCTGTCAGGGATAGACAAGCTACACATTGGGTTAGCAATGTAATTTTTATGTGTTCTGTAGAATCAGTTTTTATTACATTGATGTAATAGTCTCTAACTGTTCAGTGTTTTAATTGCACGATGAAATTCATTAAAACGTCCATGTTCCATAATTACTCTTGTAAAACATTCAGAGAGCCTGGCAAATAGTAGATACTCTTCAGTAATTCTGTTTCTTCCTTCTTCACCACGCTATTTCATTTTAACATCAAAATAAACCTAAGGCGGAAATTATTTTTGACATTAAAATGAAATAGGATGTTGAAGAGGAAAGAAATGGAATTGCTGAAGAACAGCTACAATTTGCCAGGCTCTGTATCAGGGACATTCCAAAAATCATCACACCCAGACTTTAGAAGAACTTTTCAAGTTAGTATTATTGTCTCAATTTGCAAATGAGGAAAGAGAGGCTTAGAGAATTTTATAATATCCCTAGAATCATGCAGTCAGTCAGTGCCGGAGTTGGAATTCAAACTTAGATCTCTGTAGTTCCAAGGCACAGACTGAAAAGTTGGAAAAGTTTTGGTTAAAAAACCCCAGCAATTATTTAAGTTAAGGCAGCCTGAAATGGGTGGAGGTTAAATTAGAAAGATACAGAGAAATGTTAAATGTCTGGATCACATCTTTTTTTCCTATAAACTCAAGACAGACTTTCTTTGGGATTGAAACTGGCGCTTCAGATTGTAAGGAGGTAGAGCAGAACAGGAATCAGAGAGAATAATTAGGATAGGTTAGAGGAGGTGACTTGGAAATAAAATAAAATTGAGAATAATGATGCCAGGAGATATCTGCTTGGAAAAGATCACCTTTAGCCTGTTCCCCAGAGAGTTCTTAGTATGATAATTATTCTAAGTGCCTCTCATTTAAAATCCTTGCAGAATCTATTAGCAGGTTTGATAAGGACTTCATTATTCCTGACCATCATTAAGCAGATGTCCAGAATATGGTGGGAACAGAAGGATAGACTTAACCCATGGGCTTTCTGCCCTCAAGTTGTTTTGCTTTAAGACTACTTTCTGAAGGGACTTGAGCAAGTCTAATGACCGTTCTAATTCTATTATAATAGACCACACTTTGTGATCACTCAGGGAAATATCATTTTATGTCACAGGAAAACTTTTTCCCAAAGAGTTAGACTACTTCCTGCCCATCTCCTTGTTTCTTGGAAATAACTCCTGTTCTACTAACTCGTGTCTGAGACTGGGGGTAGATGTTGAACCCTTAATAACTGAGCTCGTTTCATGCCTAAATGTCAATTTTGCCCACCTAACTTGCTTAACTGTCTGGGTCTAATCAATATTCCTGCTGTTACCATAGAGGAGGCAAGTCTCTGGGCAAGAAACCAAGGAAATTGACTAGTGTGAGAAAGATGTTGTCTACTTTCTGAGCTGGTGCTAAGATCAGACCTGTGAACCCATGAAGCCAGCAAGATCTAATTGCAACCGTTACCATCTTTAGCAGGTGCCCTCTGCAGCCTCTCGGTAGACAAAGTCCCTTCTATCTTTCTCTCTCCAAAGCTCGGGCTGAGTCTTCTGGGATCTTTTCTTGGCTCTACACTCAGCATCAAACACCTGGTTACTATATAAACTCCTCACATACCAGGGCTAAAAATAAAGGCCATGAACGCTAGAGTGATTGGAAGATGGATGTTTAAATCCAGGACTTTTATGCAACTGCGCAAGGTATCCATTGGGACCCTTTCAAGGATCTTTAATCAATTCCCTAGCAGGCCTGGCTCCCTGGACCTCATTACCTCAGACCCTGGAGATAAAAGAAAAAGGGGCGAGGAGACTGGTCTTGTGACATACCGGGATGGGAAGCCCAGAGGATGCCATGCACCAACCATTGGTGAAGAATATGGAAAAAGTTTTGAACCAACTCCACTGCTTTGGGAAAGCAGAGTGGGTGCTACTGATAATGTTTTTTGTGTGATATGGCATAACTCCAGTTTATGCACACTGGATAATTACATTCACTTTACAATCATAAGTGAATTTAAAAAGGGATTTTTAAATTGAATGCGTACTCCATCACCCAGGGGAGGAAGGAAATCAGGCTAGGTTCTTGGAAACACTGGGATGTTATTGATGATTATTCTGGGTGCTCAGGTAACCCTATATGCTCCTGATTCCTGACTACTCTCAGGGACTTCGTCTCCTCTTCCTGTCTCTGATCCACTCAGAACTCAGTCCTTTGATTCCAGACATCCAGGAGCTAATTGGAGAAACTAATACATTCTTGTACACTTGGGGGTGAGAAGAGCCCCTGCAAAAGGTAATTAGAACTGAAAAGGAGTTTTTATGTGATTATACAAGGGTATGAAGAGTTAATCATCCATTTTTGGCCTCTGGGAAAGCTGATGAAGAAGGCATTTTAGAGAGAGAAATGAACAGGGCATTTCAGTGTTTTTATTACCCAGATAATTAGTAACCAGCTTACTTGATTTATTTTGGAAGTATAAAGGTGTAAATATTAGGAAACGCCCCCACAGTACCAAACCACTCATTATAGGTTATTTCAATTTGTTGGCCTGGCTGATGCCTTTGGAATGTGGCAAGCTTCCTCTTGTGGCCGCAGTTATCTTTGGTTGAGCATGTTGTATAAACATTTAAGTATCATGAAGCAGTGTTTTTCAACTCACAGTCCCCAGATAATATGGATCAGAATCTCTTACGATACTTGTTAAAATGTAGATTTCTGATTCTCACCCCTGCAAGACAAAATCAGAAATTTTGACATTTGTAACAGCTACAAAGGTAAAGGAATTTTCACATATCCTTGTCTTTATGACTTTTCAACTCTAATTATAGAATTTTTATCCCCTCTATAATTAATAGTATATCTGTACTTTTAGCATAGAATTTGTTCCAAAATATGGTTACCTATTGTATTAGTTTGCTAGGGATGCTATAACAAAATACCAAACTGAGTAGCTTAACAACAGAAATATTTTTCCTTTTCTTTTTGCAGTTCTGAAGGCCAGCAAAATCTAAAATTAAAGTGTTAACAGATTTGTTTTCTCCTGAGACTTCTCTCCTTGTTTGCACATGTCCACTTTCTCACTATGTTCTTCAATGCCCTTTTCTCTATGTGTGTGTGCCCCTGTTTTCTTCTTGGGCATCCAAATTTACTCTTCTTACAAGGACACCAGTATATTGAATTAAGGCCCACCGTGTTGGTCTAATTTTAACTTAATTACCCCTTTTATGCCTGTATCATACTTTCTGTCACTCCTTTATTCATCAATTTAGTAAATATTTTCTAACCAAAGCAATATTTTGCATATAATAAAATCATACATTTTTTTTTCTGCCTCTCACATGTAATATTTATTTATAGCCTCTGAGGCAAAGTTCTGGGAGAAGAGAGCTGGTATTAGATGTGTTTTGGCAGAAACTTGATTTGAATGCCAGATATTCGGAGAGAGAGAAAAAAAAGCTAGAGAAAAAAAGCTAGAGAAAGATATTTGATTAATATTTGAAATAGCTTTAATTAGAAAGAGTACAGAGATTCATCAATATTACAGAGAAGATAACCTTATGTGCTTTACATTTCAACCACGAAGTTTCTGTAAGGACAAAACAAGATATGATGTGGGGAAACTAGAATTCAGAAAGTCTAAAGGGCACAATGCCAGAAAGTTCAGTTTTCACGGTAAGATAGACCTGCACGTGACTCTGAGTCCTCATCCATTAGATATGTGATATTGATTACAGTAATTTATCTCATTGAACCTACTGTATAAAAGTGTTGTGTAAGAATTAAAGAAGAAATTGACTCTTTTATTAAATAGTAAGATAGCACTGAATATAGTTTGAGAAAATTAAAATTTTAACAGCATGTTTGATATTCAATGTCTTACTAGATAAACATTACAATCATTTAAAAATGTGTGTTAGAAACATACCTTTCAATTAACATTCAGGTAAAAACATACTTAAAATGGAAAAATCAGAGCCTGTTTAACACAAATTAGCATTTATTATGGTGAAGGCAATCAAGAATAAAGTAGTTTGGGGATGAAAAAAGAGGCTCTCTGATGAGAAAAAGCCATATCTACCACAAAAACAGTGCAAAGAAGAGAAACATACGTGTCCTGTGTCCCCACACTGCTCCCAGGGAGTGTCATGTAAGACATGGTGTTTAAAATAGGGAGTAGGAGGTGAAAATGAGAACAGTACCCATGACTGAATCTGCACCCGTGCCACTAGGCAATACATGTAGTTTACAGTTACACCAGAGCAGGCCAGGTTCATGTTACTTTGGTATAGACAGAGGAATAGGTCAGAATGCTCAGTCTGTAAGAAAAAAACTGTCTTAGAAGGACAGGGAGGGAGAAAACAAGGGCCAGGCTCTTGGTCCAAAACCAACCAACCAACCAACAAAACAAAACAAAATAGTCTCTCCTCTTGGACTCTGGAAAGATTGAGCTGTGAAGTGTACTTTAATGGTGAGAAATGACTTCCAAATTGTCCAAGGTCATTGTGAGAAAACTTAAGACTCTATGAAGAAGAAAATGTGGATGAGGACCACATCAGTAGTAACCAGCAGTAACCTGAATGTCATTAAACTGGAAGACATCCAGCGCATCAGGAATGGTAGAAAAGGCAAAACCCAAGCCAGAGGCAACCAAGAGAACCAATAATTAATACATGAACCCACAGAGGCGACAGGCATATCTAACTATGTATTGAGTTACCCAGGTGAGAGAGAAGATGGACATGACAAGCCAGGCAGGTACTTTCTCTGGAATGCCCATTCGAGTAAAGGCTGCAGGTTGGGTGCTGCCATTTATGAAAGATCCCATGCTTTTGTCTCTAGAGAGAAACCTCAATACCATTGGTTCAGCAGAAGGAAGTTTTGTCTGGCTTTTTCCATTGACATATTATAATGAACAAACAGAAAGTTGAATGTGCATGGTAAAATGGTCTGGAAGAAAAGTTGTATGTTGCCATTATTGTCCTGAACATTAGTATGTTCTTCAGAATATGTATCTTGCCTAACTTTGATCATTTTAATCGCTCTGATCTTTTTCAGATCTTATCATTTCTTATTGTTTATTATTAAGATATTCTTAGTTCTTTTATAGTTCTATAAAGCAGTAATTTGGACTTGTTTTCTGATAGTCGCTTGCTCTACTTCTTGTTTGGCATTGTGGGAATGAGACAAGAATAAAGAGAAGCACATAAAAGGAAGATAAATAATCACTTTTCTCCAGAAAAGAAATCTTAGCTAGAAAGATAAGACTATGTTCTCATTTACTTAGTGATTCCTTTATGTGTTAATTTATTCATCACGTATAGGTTAAACTTTGTGTGCAGTTTTCTCCCTTTGCTCTCTCCCCTATCTCTTACTCTTTTCTCTCCCTCCTTCTCTATTTTCTCTGTCTCTTCTCTCTCCATGTCTCTTTAAAAGAACTTAATAGAAATATAAAATTAAATTGATAAATTTTATTATATCTTTTTCTAACTTTTCAAACATTTTCTCATGACAACAATTATAATGAAAATGTAAGTCATTATAATTTTTAGAATTTGAAAATAAGATATATTAATATTTTAATGTACATCACATGTACTCCCACTTGACTGGCATTTCCAGGTCTAGCATGACATTTGATACTCTCAGAAGCCCAATGAAATACGTAGACAATAAACTTCCCTCATTTTATGAATGCCTAGGACAGTGCCAGGCATCACCTGGCTCACAGGATATATTTACTGACTGGTGAAGGAGATCACAGAGCCTTTCCTTGTGTGCATACATTCTCTTCTCTTTCTTGCATTCCTCTCTTCCTGAGTTCTGGTACTAGAATTCAATGTATCATATCTGACCACCCTAGCTGTTCTGTAGCTTCCCAAATCCACTCTCTTAAGTTCCCATTTGGTGAGAATCTGCAAACTGATTAAGCAACATTGTGAAAGAGGAAACTCTTTATAGTGAAATCTGCCTTCTTTCTCCCTCTATTTTTCACCACACTCTTAATTTCCTTATTTTAAAGAAAAACATTCAATTTTCAGATTTATATTTCTAAACACATTCATGAAAAGAGAAACTTGAAGGGTTGGAGTGTGGCTTCCTAACACTTTGTAGAGGACACTTTGCCACTGTGTGCTTAGCATAGGAGCAAGACTGGAAAGAGTTCTGCTCACCACTCCCTCCTACCTGTAGGTCTCCAGTCCCGTGCTTAGGACTTGAATGCATGTCTAGTTTTCTTTCCAAATTACCTATTTGTTTGAAGAAGTTTCACTAGACTGAGGTTTTCTGGGCTTTCCTCCATCACAGATAACTTCCTGCCATATTGCTGCATCTTAATTCTTTCTCTCCTACATCTAAATTTTGTTCTTCAGAAAAGCACAGTAAAATCCACAGCAGGAACAAAGCAAAGCCGCTAGCTTGCCTGTTTTCCTCATGCCTGAGAAGTTACTGGTTTACTTACCTGTACTGAGAAGCACGGCAAGGACAAGTGAATGAGTCTAAAAGGTGATGAGAGGGGCTTGGGTCAGAGATAGATAAAAAAGGGAGGAAAGAAGCTATTATGTTTTGCTGATACCTAGATTTCTGTCTTTATGGGACCTTTTTGTAAGTGCTCTTTGTGGTCTTTTTAAGAAACCTAAGCCTTCTTCTCTTGGCTTCTAACATTATTCAGAGACCTTTGCCAGCCCTGAATTTAATCCTTCCTTAATGTAAGTAGCTAGTAGAACCAAGAGTAGGCCATCTATAACTAGCTTGTGTAAGTACTCTTTTGCTTGCTGTACTTTCCTTCCACATTGTTTCCACAATGCACTTCTACTCCTCTTATTCAGCTCTATTTCTACAAGTTCCAGCTTAATTTCTTCCAACATAGTTCCATTCTAGCCACTGACATTTGGAGATTGGGCTTTACACCAAACTCATTATGACACAGAAAGGAAACCTCCATACTCTGACAGGAGGCCCCAGATGTAAGAGGTGCTCAGAATATTATGGAGAATCACGGTCATAATGATAATAGCAAAGATCATATAATTAAATGCAAAGCAAGCACAGAACAATTAAATATAATTCCTTCAGTATGGTTTCAGGTAGTGTTGTGTGCAGTTCTGTCAAGGACTTTGGTTTCATTTCTCAGCCCCAAATGGGGAGAGAAATTGTATTATAAAAATCCCTTTGGGTTTCATTCAAGTTTTACCTATATTTAAGGTTTACCATCATATGTTGATTCTCTATAAAATATCCAAAATGAGAAGGGTAATCTTTTCTCTAATATCCTACCTAAAAAGTATACTTTAATTCAGGAAATAAAATGCTTCTAGTAGTAAATAAAAGCAGTCATTACTGATAGGTATCAGACGTCGTCTTTGAGTGTTTACTTAGACATAACACTATAGGAACAAGTGAATATTTATTGAATTCTGTGAGTGTAGAGACAGCTAATCTTTTACGTCAAACCACTGGAGCTTATTTAGATTCTGTCCTGATTTCCAAACAATATTCCATGAGCTGAGTAACACGTTGGTATTGAAGGGATAACTGACAAATGGCAGAAAACACAGGCACAGCTTGTAGGACTTTTATATTCTTACGGCAAGTGGATGAAGTACCTATCTTATTTGAACTCTGTAAAAGAGAAACTCTTCTTTTCCCTAGGCTCACAATGTAGATGTCATCCAAAGAGCTCTGCTATAACCAAGTTGTCCCAAATCCTGCCTTGGGGCCTCAGTCTAGCAAAGAGAGAAGGATACTGACTTTTCCAAAAGAGGCTCAGTATGAGTAAGGGGACTAGGTTGTAAACATGGATAAAGTACAATAAAACACAAGAAAATAAAATAAATGGCAGTGACAGATCAGTGAGGGATTCCAGTCATGCACTGGCCAAAGGCTCATGGCTTCATCCAGTATGGAAACACTGTACTAAGAAAAAGTGTAGTTACAGAAGGTTTCTAATTTGGGACACATATGCATGCATGTGCATGGTTTCGCTTGTGTGAGCATGTAAGCACTGTCATTCAGTGCATGTGTCTTATCAAAAACTCGGTATTTCATTAGGATGTATATTTGTATGAATCTACATATTTAAAATACCTGAGCCATTGTGTACCTTTGTATGTATTTACGATCATATGTACCTATTTAAAGTTATGCAAAATTGGTTATGTCTACAGTTGTTTTCTTTGGTGCTTTATTCACAGGGAAAGAAGAAACTCTAAAAAGATCTTTTTTAATTTTAAAAAAGTTTTATTAAATGTTATTGCTTTTAAAAATTTTGTATAATTTTAAAGGGTACAAGTGTAGTTTTGTTACATAGATATATTGCATAGTGGTGAAGTCTGGGCTTTTAGTGTAACTATCACCCAAGTAATGTGTATTGTATCCATTAAGTAATTTCCCATGCCTTACTGCCCTCCCATTCTCCCACATTTCTGAGTCACTAGTGTTTATTATTTCAAACACTATGTCCAGGTGTAAACATTATTTAGCTTTCACTTATAAGGGAGAACATGTAGTATTTGACTTTCTGTTTCCGAGAAGTCTAACTCTAAAGCTACATTTGATAAGCTGTGTTATATTGACACAAGAAGAGATAAATAGATTAATGGAATATAACATATTTCAGACTTTTATACATACATATAGGTCCTTTTGATTTATGACAGTGACAAATTCAATAAGGAATAGATGGTATTTACAATAGAGAGCAATTTAAATGCAAATAGAAGAAAGAAATCTTGAGTTTTATCAAAACATTAATTTGAGTTGGACAATAGGCCTGAGTATTCTAGGTAAAACAAAAAATTCTGTAGAAAATCTATAGTAATATTTTCATGATCTTGGGATAACCATGGACAAAATTCAGGAAGAAAGAATTCCATAGTCAGAATTAATTAACAGAAAGCATTTCTATGGAAAGACCAATCACTCATTGGGAATAAATAATAACATCATATGGAATAGTATTCAGCCTCCAAAAAGGAAGAAATTCTGTCATTTGCTACAACATAGATGGAACTGGAGAATACTATGTTAAATAAAATAAACCAGGCGTAGAAAGACAAACACTGCATGTTCTCACATACATGTGGAATCTGAAACAATTGAACTCGTTGAAGCATAAAGTAGCATGATGAATACCAGATATTGGGGGATGGGCTTAGTCTGGAGATGATAGTCAAAAGGTAAAGAGATAGGAAGAATAAATTTGGTTTCTTTAGAAAAATAGCACAGCATGCTGAGCATAGCTAATAACTGAGTACTCTGTATTTCAATATTATTAAATTTCTAGTATTCCATCAAAAAATATGATATATATATCTGACAGATGATATGTAAAGAGCTACAAATGAGTAAGTAAAAATCAGTAAAAAATATGCAATGCACTTGACTGCCATTGTTTAATTTGCATTTGAGAAAATGTAAATTAATATGACAAGGAGGTGTTATATGATACCCATTAGAATGACTAACATTAAAAAGGTTAACAATCCCAAAGTTTGGTGAACATGTGGAGCATTAGAATGCTTACGCTTGGAGGTGGAGCAAGATGGCCGAATAGGAACAGCTCCAGTCTCCAACTCCCAGTGCGAGCGACACAGAAGACCGGTGATTTCTGCATTTTCAACTGAGGTACTGGGTTCATCTCACTGGGGAGTGCCAGACGATCAGTGCTGGTCAGCTGCTGCAGCCCGACCAGCGAGAGCTGAAGCAGGGCGAGGCATTGCCTCACCTGGAAAGCGCAAGGGGGAAGGGAATCCCTTTTCCTAGCCAGGGGAACTGAGACACACAACACCTGGAAAATCGGGTAACTCCCACCCCAATACTGCGCTTTAAGCAAACAGGCACACCAGGAGATCATATCCCACACCTGGCCGGGAGGGTCCCACACCCACGGAGCCTCCCTCATTGCTAGCACAGCAGTCTGTGATCTACCGGCAAGGCAGCAGCGAGGCTGGGGGAGGGGTGCCCGCCATTGCTGAGGCTTAAGTAGGTAAACAAAGCTGCTGGGAAGCTCGAACTGGGTGGAGCTCACAGCAGCTCAAGGAAACCTGCCTGTCTCTGTAGACTCCACCTCTGGGGACAGGGCACCGTAAACAATAACAAACGCAGCAGCTCTGCAGACGCAAACGACTCTGTCTGACAGCTTTGAAGAGAGCAGTGGATCTCCCAACACCGAGGTTAAGATCTGAGAAGGGACAGACTCCCTACTCAAGTGGGTCCCTGACCCCTGAGTAGCCTAACTGGGAGACATCCCCCACTAGGGGCAGTCTGACACACCACACCTCACAGGGTGGAGTACACCCCTGAGAGGAAGCTTCCAAAGCAAGAATCAGACAGGTACACTCGCTGTTCAGAAATATTCTATCTTCTGCAGCCTCTGCTGCTGATACCCAGGCAAACAGGGTCTGGAGTGGACCTCAAGCAATCTCCTACAGCTACAACCTACAGCTGAGGATCCTGACTGTTAGAAGGAAAGCTATCAAACAGGAAGGACACCTACACCAAAACCCCATCAGTACATCACCATCATCAAAGACCAGAGGCAGATAAAACCACAAAGATGGGGAAAAAGCAGGGCAGAAAAGCTGGAAATTCAAAAAATAAGAACGCATCTCCCCCGGCAAAGGAGCGCAGCTCATCGCCAGCAACGGATCAAAGCTGGACGGAGAATGACTTCGACGAGATGAGAGAAGAAGGCTTCAGTCCATCAAATTTCTCAGAGCTAAAGGAGGAATTACGTACCCAGCGCAAAGAAACTAAAAATCTTGAAAAAAAAGTGGAAGAATTGATGGCTAGAGTAATTAATGCAGAGAAGCTCACAAACGAAATGAAAGAGACGAAAACCATGGCACGAGAAATACGTGACAAATGCACAAGCTTCAGTAACCGACTCGATCAACTGGAAGAAAGAATGTCAGCGATGGAGGATCAAATGAATGAAATGAAGCGAGAAGAGAAACCAAAAGAAAAAAGAAGAAAAAGAAATGAACAAAGCCTGCAAGAAGTATGGGATTATGTAAAAAGACCAAATCTACGTCTGATTGGGGTGCCTGAAAGTGAGGGGGAAAATGGAACCAAGTTGGAAAACACTCTTCAGGATATCATCCAGGAGAACTTCCCCAACCTAGTAGGGCAGGCCAACATTCAAATCCAGGAAATACAGAGAACGCCACAAAGATACTCCTCGAGAAGAGCAACTCCAAGACACATAATTGCCAGATTCACCAAAGTTGAAATGAAGGAAAAAATCTTAAGGGCAGCCAGAGAGAAAGGTCGGGTTACCCACAAAGGGAAGCCCATCAGACTAACAGCAGATCTCTCGGCAGAAACTCTTCAAGCCAGAAGAGAGTGGGGGCCAATATTCAACATTCTTAAAGAAAAGAATTTTAAACCCAGAAGTTTATATCCAGCCAAACTAAGTTTCATAAGTGAAGGAGAAATAAAATCCTATACAGATAAGCAAATGCTTAGAGATTTTGTCACCACTAGGCCTGCCTTACAAGAGACCCTGAAGGAAGCACTAAACATGGAAAGGAACAACCGGTACCAGCCATTGCAAAAACATGCCAAAATGTAAAGACCATCAAGGCTAGGAAGAAACTGCATCAACTAACGAGCAAAATAACCAGTTAATATCATAATGGCAGGATCAAGTTCACACATAACAATCTTAACCTTAAAGGTAAATGGACTAAATGCTCCAATTAAAAGACACAGACTGGCAAATTGGATAAAGAGTCAAGACCCATCAGTCTGCTGTATTCAGGAGACCCATCTCACACGCAGAGACATACATAGGCTCAAAATAAAGGGATGGAGGAAGATTTACCAAGCAAATGGAGAACAAAAAAAAGCGGGGGTTGCAATCCTAGTCTCTGATAAAACAGACTTTAAACCATCCAAGATCAAAAGAGACAAAGAAGGCCATTACATAATGGTAAAGGGATCAATTCAACAGGAAGAGCTAACTATCCTAAATATATATGCACCCAATACAGGAGCACCCAGATTCATAAAGCAAGTCCTTAGAGACTTACAAAGAGACTTAGACTCCCATACAATAATAATGGGAGACTTCAACACTCCACTGTCAACATTAGACAGATCAACGAGACAGAAAGTTAACAAGGATATCCAGGAATTGAACTCATCTCTGCAGCAAGCAGACCTAATAGACATCTATAGAACTCTCCACTCCAAATCAATAGAATATACATTCTTCTCAGCACCACATCGTACTTACTCCAAAATTGACCACGTAATTGGAAGTAAAGCACTCCTCAGCAAATGTACAAGAACAGAAATTATAACAAACTGTCTCTCAGACCACAGTGCAATCAAATTAGAACTCAGGACTAAGAAACTCAATCAAAACCACTCAACTACATGGAAACTGAACAACCTGCTCCTGAATGACTACTGGGTACATAACGAAATGAAGGCAGAAATAAAGATGTTCTTTGAAACCAATGAGAACAAAGATACAACATACCAGAATCTCTGGGACACATTTAAAGCAGTGTGTAGAGGGAAATTTATAGCACTAAATGCCCACAAGAGAAAGCAGGAAAGATCTAAAATTGACACTCTAACATCGCAATTAAAAGAACTAGAGAAGCAAGAGCAAACACATTCGAAAGCTAGCAGAAGGCAAGAAATAACTAAGATCAGAGCAGAACTGAAGGAGATAGAGACACAAAAAACCCTCCAAAAAATCAATGAATCCAGGAGTTGGTTTTTTGAAAAGATCAACAAAATTGACAGACCACTAGCAAGACTAATAAAGAAGAAAAGAGAGAAGAATCAAATCGACACAATTAAACATGATAAAGGGGATATCACCACCGACCCCACAGAAATACAAACTACCATCAGAGAATACTATAAACACCTCTACGCAAATAAACTGGAAAATCTAGAAGAAATGGATAATTTCCTGGACACTTACACTCTTCCAAGACTAAACCAGGAAGAAGTTGAATCCCTGAATAGACCAATAGTAGGCTCTGAAATTGAGGCAATAATTAATAGCCTACCAACCAAAAAAAGTCCAGGACCAGATGGATTCACAGCTGAATTCTACCAGAGGTACAAGGAGGAGCTGGTACCATTCCTTCTGAAACTATTCCAATCAATAGAAAAAGAGGGAATCCTCCCTAACTCATTTTATGAGGCCAACATCATCCTGATACCAAAGCCTGGCAGAGACACAACAAAAAAAGAGAATTTTAGACCAATATCCCTGATGAACATCGATGCAAAAATCCTCAATAAAATACTGGCAAACCGGATTCAGCAGCACATCAAAAAGCTTATCCACCATGATCAAGTGGGCTTCATCCCTGGGATGCAAGGCTGGTTCAACATTCGCAAATCAATAAACATAATCCAGCATATAAACAGAACCAAAGACAAGAACCACATCATTATCTCAATAGATGCAGAAAAGGCTTTTGACAAAATTCAACAGCCCTTCATGCTAAAAACGCTCAATAAATTCGGTATTGATGGAACGTACCTCAAAATAATAAGAGCTATTTATGACAAACCCACAGCCAATATCATACTGAATGGGCAAAAACTGGAAAAATTCCCTTTGAAAACTGGCACAAGACAGGGATGCCCTCTCTCACCACTCCTATTCAACATAGTGTTGGAAGTTCTGGCTAGGGCTATCAGGCAAGAGAAAGAAATCAAGGGGATTCAGTTAGGAAAAGAAGAAGTCAAATTGTCCCTGTTTGCAGACGACATGATTGTATATTTAGAAAACCCCATTGTCTCAGCCCAGAATCTCCTTAAGCTGATCAGCAACTTCAGCAAAGTCTCAGGATACAAAATTAATGTGCAGAAATCACAAGCATTCTTATACACCAGTGACAGTCAAACAGAGAGCCAAATCAGGAATGAACTTCCATTCACAATTGCTTCAAAGAGAATAAAATACCTAGGAATCCAACTTACAAGGGATGTAAAGGACCTCTTCAAGGAGAACTACAAACCACTGCTCAGTGAAATCAAAGAGGACACAAACAAATGGAAGAACATACCATGCTCATGGATAGGAAGAATCAATATCGTGAAAATGGCCATACTGCCCAAGGTAATTTATAGATTCAATGCCATCCCCATCAAGCTACCAATGAGCTTCTTCACAGAATTGGAAAAAACTGCTTTAAAGTTCATATGGAACCAAAAAAGAGCCCGCATCTCCAAGACAATCCTAAGTCAAAAGAACAAAGCTGGAGGCATCACGCTACCTGACTTCAAACTATACTACAAGGCTACAGTAACCAAAACAGCATGGTACTGGTACCAAAACAGAGATATAGACCAATGGAACAGAACAGAGTCCTCAGAAATAATACCACACATCTACAGCCATCTGATCTTTGACAAACCTGAGAGAAACAAGAAATGGGGAAAGGATTCCCTATTTAATAAATGGTGCTGGGAAAATTGGCTAGCCATAAGTAGAAAGCTGAAACTGGATCCTTTCCTTACTCCTTATACGAAAATTAATTCAAGATGGATTAGAGACTTAAATGTTAGACCTAATACCATAAAAATCCTAGAGGAAAACCTAGGTAGTACCATTCAGGACATAGGCATGGGCAAAGACTTCATGTCTAAAACACCAAAAGCAACGGCAGCAAAGCCAAAATTGACAAATGGGATCTCATTAAACTAAAGAGCTTCTGCACAGCAAAAGAAACTACCATCAGAGTGAACAGGCAACCTACAGAATGGGAGAAAATTTTTGCAATCTACTCATCTGATAAAGGGCTAATATCCAGAACCTACAAAGAACTCAAACAAATTTACAAGAAAAAAACAAACAACCCCATCAAAAAGTGGGCAAAGGATATGAACAGACATTTCTCAAAAGAAGACATTCATACAGCCAACAGACACATGAAAAAATGCTCATCATCACTGGCCATCAGAGAAATGCAAATCAAAACCACAATGAGATACCATCTCACACCAGTTAGAATGGCGATCATTCAAAAGTCAGGAAACAACAGGTGCTGCAGAGGATGTAGAGAAATAGGAACACTTTTACACTGTTGGTGGGATTGTAAACTAGTTCAACCATTATGGAAAATAGTATGGCGATTCCTCAAGGATCTAGAACTAGATGTACCATATGACCCAGCCATCCCATTACTAGGTATATACCCAAAGGATTATAAATTATGCTGCTATAAAGACACATGCACACGTATGTTTATTGCAGCACTATTCACAATAGCAAAGACTTGGAATCAACCCAAATGTCCATCAGTGACAGATTGGATTAAGAAAATGTGGCACATATACACCATGGAATACTATGCAGCCATAAAAAAGGATGAGTTTGTGTCCTTTGTAGGGACATGGATGCAGCTGGAAACCATCATTCTCAGCAAACTATCACAAGAACAGAAAACCAAACACCGCATGTTCTCACTCATAGGCGGGAACTGAACAATGAGATCACTTGGACTCGGGAAGGGGAACATCACACACCGGGGCCTATCATGGGGAGGGGGGAGGGGGGAGGGATTGCATTGGGAGTTATACCTGATGTAAATGACGAGTTGATGGGTGCAGCACACCAACATGGCACAAGTATACATATGTAGCAAACCTGCACGTTGTGCACATGTACCCTACAACTTGAAGTGTAATAATAATAAATAAATTAAAAAAAAAAAAAAAAAAAGAATGCTTACACTTTCCTATTAGATGTGTAAATCAGTGCAAGTTCTTTGGTGACAAAGTTTAGTATTATCTTCCATAGGTAAATAAATACCTACTTTGTGACTTAAAATACCGTTTCTAGAAAAGTTAGTTCTTGTTTGAAGCAAACGCACTCTAAGAACGTCTACAGGAACTTTATCATATTAACCAACATTTGAAAATGACTAATATTCATCAACATGTGAATGGGTGAAATTCTATTAGGTATTCTGATTTAATTGACTATGATGTTAACCTGAATATCTCAACTTTTGAGAGCTCCCTGGGTGATTCTAATGCCTTACCAAGATTAAAATGTAAAATTTTCATGACTACTGAATAAGTGCCATTAGTTCAAATGGCATATTTCTGGGTACCTGTCTGTCTTTGATGGCTTGATTTCTCCATGAGTCACAATTACTGCTAGGTACATTGGTACTTAATCACTGGTGTAGTACAATAATGTATGCTTTTTAAAGTGCTACCAATGAAATCTCTCCAGACTGTTACATAAACTGATTTCTTAGATATCATTTAGTGATCATTTTTTGTAAATAGCATTTTTGTTATTATTGTTTCTCACTGGAGTCATTCTGCCATTATTGGTTGTTCTAGTAGATACATACTGGGCTGTTAGGTTTTTTAAAATTAATGTTTGTGTTGTTTATTCCTGTGTGATATCATGTCTCCAAATTTTCTGGAAAGAGAATGGCCATTGTAATATATCACAGTCACAGTGATGGGGTAGTGGCACAGGGATTGGCATAGGAACCAGTTGTGTCAGTCACATTAAGTTTTTGTCCTTGGTATACTGATCACTTCTGCTTAGAATATGAAGGAAGCTATTAAACATTTTTCTTTCAAGTGGGTCTGAGAGTGACAGTTCTCTTTCCTCTTTTTGTTGAGAGATAAAAAGTGCTCTACTGCCTCTTTGTCCACCCACGGTTTAGCAAACTACATCGGTTTGCTTTGTTCAAAATACGTATAGAAACAAAATAGAGAGCTGAAGCATATAAGTTAGCAGTGATAACAACTTCTTTCCAGCACTTAGGTGTGCTGTAGCTCCCAAGGTTCCTACAACTTTTAATTCATGTCTGTTAGCCATTATGATATTTTACCTCAGAATGTTTACATTTCTTTAAGATAAAATTGGGTTTGCTGTTGTTTGCTACGTTCTTCATTTCAGGAACATGTGCAAATCATTATGTTGACCATAAATCATCACCTACCCCACAGGCATTCATGTATCTTTATTTTATTTTTCATTTTATTTTATTAAGACTGCTCAAAACCCCAAAAATACAGATTTTCTTTGCGACTCTTGTATGAGACATCTATGTACAATATCCTGAAAGAATAAGATGCCTATTAAAGCCACCCAATTGTTACTCATCTTGTTAGTGGAAATGAAGTCTTCATATTGGGCTGCCTGTCCTCACACTGGGAGAATAGGAGTTTCTGTTTCTTTCAATTAATAAAGCATGTCAACTACTGCTTTGTTGTGCTACAACCCCAAACCCATGTCTGTATTTTTAAGACTTTGGAAAAGGCAGATGGATATAGTTACGCACCTCGAATACAGAAGCAGTTCTTGCCCTGATCTGATGATAGAATTTTCTATACTAGGATAGGTTTGTGAAAACATATGTGGCTCTGAATTTAAAAACTAAAATGTACTCAAGATAATACTATCCTGGAGTATCAGAGATTAGGTTTGAATCCCAGCTTTTGACTTCCTCTCTGTGTGAATTTCACAAAATCAAACTCTCAGAGCCTGAATCTCTTCAACTAAAATAAATAGGAAAAAACCCTTTATAAAAAGCTGGGTCATTGTGAAAAACAACTTTTTTAAATGCGTAAAAATACCTGGAAGCACATCGTGCATATATTAGAGGTTTAAAAGTAATGCTTGTGCCTGTTAAAATTTTCCATTAATTGGGAGGTACTGTCAGCTGTGGGCTGATTGTTATGTTTTAAGCATTTGACGTTCCTGGAAGGTGTTTCTTGATTTACCTGTGAAGTGTAGGAGACTTGAACTGACGTGATTGACGGAAAGGACTTGATTGAAGGAGTGGGTAAAATAAAAAGGCTAACGTGGTTTTTACAATATGCAAGATTTTGAGGTCATAATGGGAAGGAAAGTTGGACTATTTGTCAGCCACAAATCTAAAGCAATAAATTTCTCTTTATATCATATCTTTTTTCCTGTTTTAAAAATCTTTACCATCAATGATATGCCTACATTTGAAATACACAATTTAAGAAAGTTGTATCCTACTGTGAATAAATATTACTGAACTCTTCAGCGAACTACTTTTTCTACAAACATGGTCTTATTTTTAAAATCATTCATTAGCATTTATTTATTGAAATCTACTCTTCCTCAGAAATGTGCTAGACATTACATAGGAAAAAATAAAGAAATTAGATAGGTTTCTTCAATCGCTCATAATACACTTTATTCAAGAAGTAGAAAGAAATGAAATAAGCATAAAAGGTATCTATAATTGCAAATATTAAGTATAACAAAGAATAAAGAATAAACTAGGAATAAAAAAGATAAAAGAGAGGGTCATCATACAAACTCAGGCTAAGTAATTTATGTTGAAATTAAGCCAAAATTTAAAGAAAAAAAATGGGAATGTGCTATACAAAATTGGTGTCAAGAGAATTTTAACAAAATAGTTCTGATGTGAAAACTCACAGAAAACAAAGAGCTCTGTAAATTCAAAAACAATTCAGTAGGTCAATGTGGCTGGAGTTTAATAACAAATCTAATGATATAGAAGAAGTAGAAAAGGTCCAGCCCATGTAGGGTCTTAGAATATTGTTATTTGGCTTGGCGTGTTGACTCACGTCTGTAATTCCAGCATTTTGGGAGGCCAAAGCGGGTGGATCACTTGGGGTCAGGAGTTTGAGACCAGCCTGGCCAATATGGTGAAACCCTGTCTCTACAAAAAATACAAAAATTAGCTGGGGGTGGTGATACGTGCCTGTAATCCTAGATACTCTGGAGGCTGAGAGGCAAGAGAAGAGCTTGAACCTGGGAGGCAGAGGTTGCAGTGAGCAGAGATTGTGCTACTGCACTCCACCCTGGGCTACAGAGTCAGATTTCATCTCAAAAAAAAAAAAAAAAAAAAAAAGAAAGAAAGAAAGAAAAGAAAATATATATATATATATTTATTGATTGATTTAATTGTATTTCTAAAGAAGTAAGAATTCAAATTTATAAAAGGCACTCATACATTCGCTTGGCCTTTTCAATTACTCTTGCCTTGCATAGCGAATCTATTATAAGGCAGGGAACTTACCAATATTTTGCTGAAGAAATGCTTGGTGACTGCAGACTATCAGGGTGGGGAAGTGACAGGGCCAGGACTGGACTGAAAAACTATCTGTTGGGTATTATGCTCACTACCTGGGTCCAATACACCCATGTAAGAATCCAACCCATATCAAATATAAAAGCTGGAATTTTAAAAAAGATGGTAACATATTAACATGATTAAAATGGATAAAGAGACAGATATAATATAAAATTTAGGTCTAGCAGTAAAAGAACCTGGTATAGAGAGACTGAATGTAGACAACGAGGAATCCAACTTCTGTCAGACTGTAAAAAATATCATTTTTCTGACTTGGTTGTAATTTGTTGTTTGTATCAGAGGTACTATCATAAGACACTTATTTTTATTCTAGTTAACTGAAATGGGGACCTCAGGCAATGTACTTCCTGTTTATAGTTTTAATCCCATTCTCAGTATCCAGAGTGAATAAAATAAATCTATGATAACAACAAAAATATGTGTTGATAATTCTTTGTGTCAAATATTAGGTTTTCTCAAATTGACCTTAAATATCTTATCAGACATTTCCAGGTTTTCTGTCACGTATGCCTGTTAAATCTTCCGTTGACACAATTTTGCTACAACTCTCACTCTAATCTGTTTAGTCTTTATACAATAAACAATTGGGTCCATTAGTGGAGGTACAAGTAAGAGAACATTTGCCATAAGAACATTAATGATGGGAGAGACGTGACAGGCAAAGCGGTGGACAACGGCCAGGTTAATGATGGGCAGGTAGAAGATGATCACTGCACAGATGTGTGAAACACAAGTATTGAGAGCCTTAAACTGCTCTTTTTTGGATGCAATTCCCAGTACAGTCTTGAGGATCAGGATGTAAGACACGGCAATGAGAATAAAATCTATCATCAGGCAGAGTGCTCCAAAAAAGCCATAGATGACATCAATTCTGTTGTCAGAGCAGGCCAACTTCATGACATCCTGGTGGAGACAGTAGGAGTGGGATAACTGGTTTTTCTTACAATATCTCAAGCTTCTTAAAGTGAAAGGGAAAGGAAGAACCAGGAGCATGCTCTTAAAGGAGAATACTATTCCTATTTGGGCAACTCTGACAGTTGTCAGGATTGAGGTGTATCTCAGAGGGTTGTGGATGGCTAGGAATCTATCAAATGACATGATCAGGAGGACTGAGGACTCCAGTACTGAGAATCCATGAATGAAGAATTCCTGGGCAAAGCAGGCATTGGATGAAATTTCAGGAGCATTGAACAGGAAGATGCTTAACATAGTGGGCAGAGACAATAAAGACAAACCCAAGTCAGACATAGCCAACATGGAAAGAAAATAGTACATGGGCTCATGCAAGGAGGGCTCTGTCTTGATAAAAAGGATGGTGCAATTTCCTAGAACAGCAATAAGATACATGCTGCAGATGGGGATAGATATCCAGATGTGTGCATATTCTAGCCCTGGCAACCCAACCAAGAAGAAGGTGGTGATGTCAACATATGATGTGTTGATAATGGACATGATTCATTCAAGGGCTTTGCAATGAAACATATAGATGCTTGTGCTGGTAAAATAGGAATATCTGAAAATTTAGTAGAAAAAGAGCAGTGTTAAATTTGTGGCTTCTTTCAACTTTCTTTTGAGAGAACAAAGCATTTATGTTGCGATCATAATGAAGAGAGATGGAAAATACTTTAGACTAGAGTCTGTCTATGCAATGCCCTGAAAAAATTATTTCTGGACATGTTATTTCTATAGAGAATTCAGATTTAAACTTTGCATTTAGTTATGCATCTGATTTTATTTTTCCTGTAAAATATTAGTAAATCCTAGTGAATTAACTGGAATGTTATACTAATTCTTTCTTTCAGATTTATGTTGTGATCTTCAGTTCTATGTGATCAATTGCCAAAAAAGGAAGACAAGTGAAAGCCAAATAAATGAGAATATCTGGGCACTTACCAGAGAGTGGATATTTTGGTGGACAATTTTGATAAAAACTAAAGAATCCTGATGTACAAACCCAAGGTATTGCTGAATTTATCTGTTACAAAAGACTCCTCTTATTCCTTTTTACCTAACCAGTGGCTCTGGGATCACAGAGTTCTCTGGGGATTGCAGACAGGGTGGATCTTTTCTGAAAATTGCAATAAACATTTGCAGATACAGTAAATCTACAGAGATAGTTGTTACCAAGGAAACTAAAACGACATCTAGTAACACCTGTAATAAGGGGCGATTTGTTTGGAGAGAGGTCCTTAATTGTCAAGTATTGGAGAGACATGGTAAATTCTCTGCAAAAGACTGGATATTTCTGATGGATAGTTGGCTTGTGTATTACTCCTCTGCACAAGGTCAAGACTAAGCAGAGATGCTATGAGTTGATTCTGCATTCAAGGAAGTGTTGCAGGACACAATGTGTTATCCTAGATTTTATTGCTGAATCCTGAATCCGTCCCCCAGACCCATTAGATATCGCTAACTAAATATCCCTAAAACCAACTTGTCCAACTTAGACAAGTTTTTCTCCCTTCCCAAATCTGCCCCATTTAAGGGACCTATTTTGGTAATAAGCCTTTAAGAATTTGCAAGCCAAGTATCTGAGATTCTTTGTCTTACATTTTGTACACAATAATGACCAATATTTCTTAGAAAATTAAATAGTTTTACTTACTGAGTTCCATTACTAGATGACTGTCCGGAGCTGCGCGCCCCGGCCATAGCGAGTAATTATTGACGATTAAACGCCTGAGCGCTATTCATTTCCACCTCTCACCTCCTTCCTAGATTTGTCTTTTTCCCCTGTATAAAATACCTCACACAAGATGGAGCTCTTCCTGCTTCTTCTTCACCCATCTTTCCCGTGCGCGTGAAAATTGTTACTTTATAGCGCAGGCGCAACATGACGTCCAACCGTTGAAACTGAAACCTGCCTGGCCACGCCCTCCGAAATGAGATCATTTCCGCCTTGGCCCAACCCCTTCCTCTCCAAGTGTATATAAGGCACTGCATTACCGCCATTAAACGAGACTTGATCAGAGCACTGTCTTGTCTCCATTTCTCGTGTCTCTTGTTCCCCAAATTCCCACTCCCTCCTCCAGGGCCTGCTTCGACAATCCCATGGGCCGGGATACGTGGCGCCCGAACAGGGACCTGGAAACGAGGGACTCCGTGAGGAAGAGGACGCCAAAGGACGGTCGACCACTAACAAAGACAAAAGAAAGTGAACTCTTCCGATCACCGCGGGAACCTGCCGCGTCAGAATCGAAGGTAAGTGACGCGTCCGAAATGGGACAAGAATTAAGCCAACATCAGATCTATGTAGGACAATTAAAAGAGGCTTTAAAGATACGAGGAGTAAAGGTTAAAGGTAATGATTTGTTTAAATTTTTTGATTTTGTAAAAGACACTTGCCCTTGGTTCCCACAGGAAGGAACTATTGATATTAAAAGATGGCGTAGAGTAGGGGATTGTCTTCAGGACTATTATAATACTTTTGGGCCAGAAAAAATTCCTGTGACTGCCTTCTCTTATTGGAACCTCATTAGAGATTTAATAGATAAGAAGGAGGCCGATCTGCAAGTCATGGCTGCGGTCGCTCAGACAGAGCATATTTTAAAGGTTAGCTCCCGCTCTAACCTTACAAAGCCTCCGCAAGATACGGAGGAGGATCTCATTTCCCTCGAAAGTGATCATGAGGAAATCAAGTCTCCTTCTGTAACAGATAAAGAAATGCCACACGAAAACAAACCAAAAAAATACCCAATTTTACAGATGCTTCAAAAAGAGGAGGAAATTAATAAGCCTAATCAATCAGACATAAATTGGGATGATTTACAGGAAGAGGTGGCTAAATATCACAACCCTGATTTGCCTCCCTTTACTTCATACCCGCCCCCATATAATAAGACACATAATGAGGCTTCTGCGCCCATTGTTATGGCAGCAATAGATCCCAAAGAAGAATTAAAACAAAAAATTGCTCAACTAGAGGAACAAATTAAACTTGAAGAGTTACATCAATCATTGATAATTAGGCTCCAAAAGCTAAAGACAGGAAATGAAAAAATACCCAACTCAGACGCTATGGAGGGTTCCTTGCGCCCACCTCAGCGGCCTGGACAACATGTTCAAACAGGGGGGTTAGTTGTTAGCCGACATAGAGAAGACTCCTCCCCCAAAGACGTTTTTCCGGTCACTGAAACCATGGATGAATGGGGACAGGCTTGGAGGCATCATACTGGATTTGACTTTACTATTATAAAAGAGTTAAAGACTGCTGCCTCTCAGTATGGGGCTACTGCTCCATATACTCTTGCCATAGTGGAATCTGTAGCTGAGAATTGGCTCACTCCTACAGACTGGAATACCTTAGTTAGGGCAGTCCTTTCTGGGGGAGACCATTTAATTTGGAAGTCAGAGTTCTTTGAAAATTGTAGAGACACGGCTAAAAGAAATCAACAGGCAGGAAACGGTTGGGATTTTGATATGTTAACTGGTTTAGGTAATTATGCAGACACTCAGGCCCAAATGCAGTATGATCCTGGACTGTTCTCACAAATCCAGGCTGCCGCTACAAAAGCCTGGAGAAAACTTCCCGTTAAAGGAGATCCAGGGGCCTCGCTCACAGTGGTTAAACAAGGACCCGATGAGCCATTTTCAGACTTTGTGCATAGACTTATGACCACGGCAGGTAGAATCTTTGGAAATGCAGAAACGGGTGTAGATTATGTTAAACAGTTAGCTTATGAAAACGCTAACCCCGCCTGCCAAGCGGCAATCAGACCTTATCGAAAGAAAACAGATTTAACAGGATACATTCGCCTTTGTTCAGATATTGGGCCCTCATATCAACAAGGCCTAGCAATGGCCGCCGCTTTTAGCGGCCAAACAGTAAGAGACTTCCTCATTAACAAAGGTAGAGATAAAGGGGGATGTTTTAGATGCGGTAAAAGGGGACACTTTGCAAAAGATTGCCATGAAAACCAAAATAAAAATCCAGAAGCAAAAATTCCAGGCCTTTGCCCAAGGTGTAAGAGAGGAAGGCACTGGGCAAACGAATGTAAATCTAAAACTGACAGTCAAGGAAATCCTTTATTCCCTAGGCAGGGAAACGGGATGAGGGGCCAGCCTCAGGCCCCGAAACAAGCATATGGGGCAGTCAGCTTTGTTCCAGCCAGCAACAGCAATCCATTTCAAAACTTAGTAGAGCAACCCCAGGAAGTGCAGGGCTGGACCTCAGTTCCACCTCCCACACAGTACTAACACCTGAAATGGGACCACAAACCTTAAATACCAGAATATATGGACCTTTACCACCTAACACTCTTGGGCTGCTTTTGGGAAGAAGTAGTGTCACCATGAGAGGCTTACAAGTCCTCCCTGGAGTTATCGATAATGATTATGAAGGAGAAATTAAAATTATGGCCAGAGCTATTGATAATATTATTACTGTCCCTCAAGGAGTTAGAATAGCTCAGTTAATCCTGCTACCTTTGGTCAAAACAAATAATAATATCCAACACTCTAATAGAAATATAAAAGGTTTCGGATCATCAGACATATATTGGGTGCAACCAATTACAAATCAAAAACCCTCTCTAACCTTATGGTTAGACGGGAAGGCATTCACTGGACTAATAGACACAGGGGCTGATGTAACTATCATTAAACAGGAAGATTGGCCCTCTCATTGGCCTACTACAGAGACTTTAACTCACTTGAGAGGAATTGGACAAAGCAGTAATCCTAAACAAAGTTCTAAATACCTAACATGGACAGATAAAGAAAACAATTCAGGCCTTATTAAGCCATTTGCCATCCCTTACCTACCTGTTAACCTTTGGGGGCGAGATCTGCTCTCTCAAATGAAAATTATAATGTGTAGTCCAAATGATATAGTTACTGCACAAATGTTAACTCAAGGATACACCCCTGGTAAAGGTCTTGGAAAAGGAGAAAACGGTATTCCACAGCCTATACTGGTTTCAGGACAACTTGATAAAAAGGGGTTTGGAAATTTTTAGCTCAGGCCACTGACATACCTGCACCCCAAAGGTGTGCTGACCCCATTACTTGGAAGTCAGATGAGCCCGTTTGGGTTGATCAGTGGCCTTTACTCAATGATGAACTAAGTGCTGCCCAACAGTTAGTGCAGGAACAACTGATAGCAGGACATATTGCGGAAAGTAATTCTCCTTGGAATACACCTATTTTTGTTATTAAAAAGAAGTCTGGCAAATGGAGACTCTTACAAGATTTAAGAGCGGTAAATATCACTATGATCCTTATGGGTGCCTTACAACCAGGATTGCCTTCACCAGTTGCGATTCCTCAAAAATATTTTAAAATCATTATTGACCTTAAAGACTGCTTTTTTACAATTCCCCTTCACCCTGCTGACCAAAAAAGATTTGCCTTTAGTCTTCCATCTACAAATTTTAAACAACCAATGAAGCGCTATCAATGGAAAGTCTTACCTCAGGGTATGGCCAATAGTCCTACCTTGTGTCAAAAATATGTAGCTGCTGCTATAGAGCCAGTCAGAAAAACATGGACACAAATGTATATTATACACTATATGGTTGATATTTTAATAGCAGGGGAAATTGGCGAACAAGTCTTACAGTGCTTTGCCCAACTCAAACAAGAGTTAACAGCAGTCAGACTACAAATAGCCCCAGAAAAGGTACAATTACAAGATCCATACACCTATCTTGGTTTTCAAATTAATGGACCTAAAATCATCAATCAAAAGGCCGTTATACATCGTGATCATTTAAAAACTTTAAATGATTTCCAAAAATTACTGGGAGACATAAATTGGCTTCGGCCATACTTAAAACTCACTACAAGAGAGTTAAAACCTCTTTTCGATATATTAAAAGGAGACTCTAATCCAAAATCCCCCAGGTCCATTACTAAAGAAGCATTAATAGCACTCCAACAGGTGGAATGTGCCATTGCAACACAATTTGTTACCAGTATTGATTATTCTCAGTCATTAATATTCATTATTTTTAAAACAACAATAACCCCTACTGGCTTATTCTGGCAGAGCAATCCCATTATGTGGGTACACCTGCCCTCCTCCCCTAAAAAGGTTTTGTTGCCTTATTATGATGCCATAGCTGATCTAATTATCTTGGGAAGAGAAAACAGTAGAAAGTACTTTGGAATAGAACCCTCTACCATTATACAGCCCTACACTCAATCACACATCCATTGGCTGTTACAAAATACGGAAGCCTGGCCAATTGCTTGCGCTTCTTACACTGGCACAATTGACAACCATTACCCACCTAACAAACTCATTCAATTTTGCAAACTTCATGCATTTGTGTTTCCCCATATTACCAATAAAGAACCTCTCAATGACGCATTACTAATTTTCACTGATGGATCTTCCACAGGACTTGCCGCTTACACCTACAATAATGTAGTCGTTAAATTCCAGACCACTTATATATCAGCTCAGCTAGTCGAATTACAAGCTATAATTGCAGCATTATCAGCTTTTCCTTGTCAGCCACTTAACATTTACACAGACAGCGCCTACCTGGCTCATTCAATACCCCTCTTAGAGACCGTGCCTCAAATTAAATATATTTCAGACACAGCTAACTTATTTTTACAATGTCAACAACTTATTCAAAAAAGGACTACTCCCTTTTTTCTTGGGCATATCAGAGCACATTCAAGATTACCGGGACCTTTAACACGAGGTAACGCAACAGCCGACATGGCAACAAAAACCATAGCCACAGTCACTACAGACAATTTACAACAAGCACAAAAAGCACATGCCTTACATCATTTAAACGCCCAAACCTTAAGACTCATGTTTAAACTTACTAGAGAACAAGCTCGACAAATAGTTAAACAATGCGCCAACTGCATAACGTATTTACCTGTTCCTCATTTAGGAATTAACCCCCGAGGACTCATCCCCAACCAAATTTGGCAAATGGACGTTACTCACCACTTAGAATTTGGTCAACTAAAATATATCCATGTATGCATAGACACCTATAGTGGATTCATTAGTGCAACTCTCCAAACAGGAGAGGCCACCAAACATGTCATAGCTCATTTATTACACTGCTTTTCTATTTTAGGAATACCCAAACAAATTAAAACAGATAATGGCCCTGGTTATATAGCCAAAACCTTTTTACAATTCTGCAATACCCTACAAATTAAACATACCACAGGCATTCCCTACAATCCCCAAGGACAAGGTATAGTAGAAAGAGCCCATCTGTCATTAAAAACTGTTATCACAAAATTAAAAGGGGGGAGCTGGTACCCCGTGAAGGGTACCCCCAGAAACATACTCAATCATGCCCTGTTTATCCTTAATTTTTAAAATTTGGACAGTCATGGAAAATCTGCTGCCGACTGTTTCTGGCATCCTGAATCTCAAAAACAGTTTGCAATGGTAAAATGGAAAGATCCACTTGATAATTCATGGCATGGCCCCGATCCAGTTTTAATTTGGGGAAGAGGCTCAGTATGCATCTTCTCACAAAAGCATGATGCAGCCAGATGGCTGCCTGAAAGATTGGTAAGACAAATAAATCATAACCATTGTCAGTCCAGGGAAGATAAATCTCCCTGAGAAGTTTCTTCCTTTTTGTTTTCCAGGAAATGAAGCCTAACATGAGATTCCTTTGGAGAATAATCGCTCTATATAACATAGTGACAGTCTATGCAGGTTTTGGTGACCCTCGTAAAGCAAGAGGATTACTACGAAAACAATACGGCCAGCCTTGTGACTGCAGAGGGGGACAAATATCTGAACCTCCGTCAGACAGAATCACCCAGGTGACTTGCTCGGGCAAGACAGCGTACTTAATGCCAGACCAGTCGTGGAAATGTAAGTCTACCCCAAGAGACACCTCGCCTAGCGGGCCGCTCCTAGAATGCCCTTGTAGCTCTTTCCAATCTTCTGTACATAGTTCCTGTTATACCTCCTATCAACAATGCAAATCAGGCAATAAAACATACTATACGGCCACGTTACTAAAAACACAAACTGGAGGTACCAATGACGTACAAGTATTAGGATCCACTAATAAACTTGTACAATCTTCTTGTAACGGCCAAAAAGGAAAGCCTGTTTGTTGGAGCACTACTGCTCCCATTCATATTTCTGATGCAGGAGGCCCATTAGATATTGCAAGAATTAAAACCGTCCAAAAAAAATTAGAAAAGATTCATAAAGCTCTATATCCTGAACTTCAATATCACCCCTTAGCCCTGCCTGAGATTAGAGATAATTTTAGGCTCGATGCTCAAACTTTTGATATCCTCATTGCTACTTACAATTTACTTCAAATGTCCAATACAAGCCTAGCCCACGATTGTTGGCTTTGTCTTAAAATGGGCCCCCCTATTCCTCTAGCTATACCTAACTTTTTGTTGTCCTATGTCAATTACTCAAATGAATCCTTGGTAAATAATTCCTGTCCTATTATCTCTCCCCTCTTAGTTCAACCTATGACGTTTTCTAATTCCTTTTGCCTCTTTTCACCATCGTATAAAAGCACTAAAGAAATTGATCTAGGCTATGTTATGTTTGACAACTGTACCTCCATAATCCATGCCACCGACCCTTTGTGTGCTGTAAATGGCTCGGTTTTCGTCTGTGGAAACAACATGGCATATACTTATCTACCTACAAATTGGACAGGGCTTTGTGTTCTGGCCACTCTTCTCCCTGACATTGATATCATTCCTGGAGATGAACCTATCCCCATCCCCGCTATTGAACATTTTATTTATAGACCGAAACGAGCCATACAATTTATTCCCTTATTGGCTGGACTAGGGATCACCACTGCTTTTACAACAGGAGCCACAGGCCTAGGGGTCTCACTAACCCAATATACTAAATTATCCAACCAATTAATTTCAGATGTACAGACCTTATCCAGTACTATACAAGATTTACAAGACCAAGTAGACTCATTAGCTGAAGTAGTTCTCCAAAATAGAAGAGGTCTAGATTTATTAACAGCAGAACAGGGAGGGATCTGTTTGGCTTTACAGGAAAAGTGCTGTTTTTACGCCAACAAATCCGGAATCGTCAGAGATAAGATAAAGACTTTACAAGAAGAACTAGAAAAGCGCAGAAAGGGCCTGGCCGCCAATCCATTGTGGACGGGACTCGATGGACTTCTCCCCTATCTCCTGCCATTTCTTGGTCCTTTACTTACTCTTCTACTCTTCCTCACTCTCGGGCCTATAATCCTTAATAAGTTTATGGCATTCGTCAGACAACAAATCAAGGCCTTCCAGGCCAAACCTATACAGGTCCATTATCATCGCCTTGAGATGACTGAAAATGGTGAGTCTTATTTACCTCAATAAGACCACCTCCCCTGTGTGCTGAACTGGACAGTCAATGACGGGTAAGAGGACACTATCTCTACCGGAGCCTAAGACAGGAGGGCCACCTTTGCTGCTGCCTTATCCCATGACGGGCCTAGAAGGTGGGGATGAGTTGACCCAACCTAAGACATGTGCAGTTCCCGGGGGGTCGTTTTCTTGTCATAAAACAATAAAAAGGGGGACCTGTCCGGAGCTGCGTGCCCCGGCCATAGCGAGTAATTATTGACGATTAAACGCCTGAGCGCTATTCATTTCCACCTCTCACCTCCTTCCTAGATTTGTCTTTTTCCCCTGTATAAAATACCTCACACAAGATGGAGCTCTTCCTGCTTCTTCTTCACCCATCTTTCCCGTGCGCGCGAAAATTGTTACTTTATAGCGCAGGCGCAACATGACGTCCGACCATTGAAACCGAAACCTGCCTGGCCACGCCCTCCGAAATGAGATCATTTCTGCCTTGGCCCAACCCCTTCCTCTCCAAGTGTATATAAGGCACTGCATTACCGCCATTAAACGAGACTTGATCAGAGCACTGTCTTGTCTCCATTTCTCGTGTCTCTTGTTCCCCAAATTCCCACTCCCTCCTTCAGGGCCTGCTTCGATGATCCCGTGGGCCGGGATAGATGACGATTTGGAATCTTGAAAGTTTTTGAATAATATTATCAAGTTATATCATTATCTTCATTTTACTGATGAAGAAAATTTTTCTCAAGATCAAGTCGCCTATTCACGATCACAGAAGTGTTGTAGGGTAGAGGTAAGATAGCAACTCAGGTCTGTTATGTTACTGATAATTAAGTGTATACCACACTATCAGGATGGTCAAGCAATATTTAAGGAGTTACGGACTGAATGTAGCTAGTGAGGAGTAAAAGGGAGTTTCTAAATTAAGATAACACACATTTAAATACAAACAATGCCTGCCTGCTGTTTTACGCTGGCATAAAAGCAATTTTTTAAAAAAGAAAACGTGTTTACATCATTGTAAAAACATAAACATTCCAAAGAGTTAAAGAATATATTGCAAATAAAAGTAAAGTTAATCCATATCTTTTGCTTTTACACCAACTTGCAGGAAATTGGCATTATTCTACAAAGGGCATCCAGGTCAATTGCTCATCGTAACGCATTATTGTTTTTTCCTCTTTCTTTGTCCTCTTGTAAATAGGCAGCATAGCTTCAAACTTGTTTTAAAACTTATTTTTTATTCCTTTCCTCCTTTACCCCGTTGAGAAAAACTGCAGATGTTTTTGTCTTATCTTGAAATACAGCCTAAGAATAAGCTATAAAACTCTAACTTATCCTCCCACACCTTATGCACATTTGTTTTTCTGGATGCTTGTTAAACTTACACTATGTTCATTTATTTTATATATATATATATATATATTTTTTTTTTTTTTTTTTGAGATAGAGTCTCACTCTGTCACCCAGGTTGGAGTACAGTGAATCTCGCCTCACTGCAACCTCCATCTCCTAGGTTCAAACAATTCTCCTGCCTCAACCTCCCAAGTAACTGGGACTACAGGTGTGAGCCACCACACCCAGCTAATTTTTTTGTATTTTTAGTAGAGATGTGGTTTTGCCATGTTGGCCAGGCAGGTCTCGAACTCCTGACCTCAGGTGATCCGCTTGCTTCAGCCTCCCAGCATATATTTCCTTAGAAGATTCAGAGGCTTAATTCTGACACAACCAGGCACCTCCAGAATTGTCTTCCCAGCAGAAAATGACTCCAAGGCCAGAATTCACTCCTGACAAGAGTTTAACTACGAGATTGACTGAAATTAATTTGTAATCTGGTTGGGCCCATGATGGCGCCAGCTCCTTCACTAGATGGAACAGTAATTCAAGATAAGACATTGGAGCAAGTCACAGCACCTGGTACTTCCTATACCCCCTTCCCCTTGTGCATTCCAACCCCCTCTTCTTAAAGCCCTTGTACCCTCTCCAGAATTTGGAAAAGTGACCATTTTTGGAAATAATTCCTGCCATTTTTACCTCCTGCTTGCACGAACAATAAAGCTCACTCTTTTTCTATCATATCTAACTCTTTTTACTTTTGCTTCTTTCTAGAAGTAGTGAGTAGCTGCACCCTTTTGCTGGTTACAATCTCATATGATGCAAGAATCTTATTGATTTATTTTCTATAAAACAAGTCCAGATTTTTCTATTGTTGATTCTTTCCTAATATTCTTAAAATCTTTTAATGCCATATTCTGTTTCTCTCTTTTCATGTCTATCTATCTATCTATCATCTATCTATCTATCTATCTATCTATCTATCTATCTATCTATCTATCATCTATCTTCTCTATCATCTATCTATCATCTATATCCATCTATCATCTATCTGTATCTATCTAGTTTGTTAATTTGTAATTTTCTTTCTCCTGTGTCTTTTCTCTTTTCTCTAACTTACCATCCATAAACACAATATGTGCCTGCTGTGTTTCTGAAATGCTATTCCTGTAGTTACTCCTCTTGAGCTTTTGAATTGTTTTCCTTGAATTAAATTACATTTCCTTAGGCTGAATCCCTTGCTTAGTTTGATTTCTGTCTCTAAGTTGCTTATCAGAGGGTTACTAATAAACATACCTGCAACAAAATAAAGTTTTGCGGGAGATGAACAAGAAATAATGGGATAGCTAGCAGAGAGTACTGAGGAATTTCTAGATCCAATTAACAAAAAGAGAAGATAAAAATCTTACAAGATTTCACTGAATTTCTAATAAATTGAAATTTGGAAGGTACTTACCACGCATATCAAAGGAGGCCATTATGTCCACAGCTGTTACAAAATGCCTTTGTGCTGGGTGTAAGATGTGTCTTCCTCAAATATGAATTTGACCGTTCTGTCTTCTCTTAAGAAAAGTCAGAAAAATCTTCCACATCAACTCTCTTGATTGAAAGACAATCCCTGCCCTCTCTTCTGCTAGACTATATACACTTTAGCTTCTAGAATGTTATCACTCCCTGTACTTAAGTCCTCTGTTGCATGGGTCTATTTTCCCCTGAACACACCAGAAAGCATCTTGCTTCCATACCATTGCTTCAGAAGATGATGTGAAATAAAGTGTGCAGGGAATTCATATTATCTCTTTAAGAGGTATCTAGTTCAATCATTTATTGTGTTGCTTTATTTTCTTTTCCTGTCCTCTATTGCCCTCACATATGTTGCAAAACTCTTAGCGGTTTATTTTGCATATAATCAGCCCTAACTCGTTTATTGTTGACTCTGTTTTCTAAATATGTTTATACTCTCACAATACTTTTCTCCATTCCTCTTTTTCTTGAACATATTTTTGCCTGTGTGAGTGTGTATGTGTATTCATTTTTCTCCTGTATCTTTTTTCGCACTTTTAGACTCACAATTCATAAATCGCAACATATGCCTGCTGTGTTTTTGAGTTGTTACTCTTGTGACCACTTCTCTTGAACTTTTGAACTTTTTTCCCTGAATTTCATTTCAGCTTCCAGGAAGAATGCCTTGCTGAGTTTAACTTCTGTCTCCAAGTGGGCTATTAGTAATTTAGTAATAAATATGTTCTCAGCAAAACAAAATTTTGAAGCAAATGGACATGGCATAAAGGGTTAAAAATAGTGTTTAACATAAAGAAAATTCTAGGTGCAATTAGTATATAGGAAGAAAATAAAAATCCTAAAAGCAATTGATCAAATGGTGACTACATTCATGTTTTTGGATAGTACTTACTAGTTTTGATACTATACTTACTAGTATCAAAGGAGCTCAAAAATGCCTATGTGCTATGTGTCTGATTTTTTTTTTTTCTGTAATGTTTGTTTGATTATTCTGTCTTACAAAAGGTCATAATGCCCCACTCCTCCTTGACTGTCAAATATCTTTACTGACATGCAAAGCCCTGCTCTCTGCCCAGTCAGGCTACAAACATTCAGCCTCTGTAATATCATTCCCACTCCCCACCCACTTACGTTTTCTTAAGTTGCTACTACATGGGTCTGTTATCTACTAAACATATATACCATACAACTTCCTTTTTCCATACTATAGCTTCAGAGGATGATCTGGAATGGGATCTGATCATAATTCGGAAAGAAACAATCCTGGTTGCTGAAATCTCAAAATATCAAAATCTCCAAAGTCTAAAACTCCAAAAATTACAATCCCAAAGGGTGAAAATCCAAAAAATATAATTCTGAAAAAAAAAATTTTTAAAATATATTTATTTACAATTTAAAAAGGAGATTTATTTGAGAAATGTAAAAAGCATAGCAGAACCTTTCATAAGCCACTTTACACAATAAAATATATAATAATAACATACGTATTTTTGCAAGCATAAATGCTCAGGTATATACCGACAACAATCAAAGGGGTATAATAGTTACTGAGCCAATGAACAGTATACATAAAAAGATAAGTCAAAAAGGGAAATGTATAAATGCATAAAACTATAGTCAGTAATTGTATGCACTCAGCTTTATAAATCAATCATCTGAAATACCGATTTGAACAACTTAAGTCTTTTGATGAGATCAGTCAAATACTATGATGAGTCATTACGACATATGTAGTCACGTAAAGAGCTGAGAACTCAATACATTTTGTCTTCACAACTGCAGATGTATCTACAGGATATTTCTTCATTTTCCGAGGAAGTTTCAGTGTTTCTACATATACGCATATGTTTACACACAAAGTCAATTTTGTGATAATGCATTTTCATGGAGTTAAATTTCTGATGTCCAAGGGAGCAATAGAAAAGTCTGTCCTAGCTTTCAGTAAAAGACTAATTTGGCTTCTGTATTTGTTCCCTCTGGGCCCCTGGCTGATTTGATGGTGCCCAGCAACATTGAAGGTAGATATTTCCCACCCAGTCCTCTTACACGCACACACCAATCTCTTCTGGAAATACCCTCACAGACACATCCAAAATAATATTTTACCAGGTTTCTAGCTATTCCTTAATCCAGTCAAGTCGACACCTAAAATTAAGTTCACAAGTTCATCCCTTGTCAACTTAGTAACCATAAGCATCTCCTTAAACTATACTTAATTTCCAAATAAAGACAATAACAAAGTAATAGTTTCATCTAACATGATGCAACCATCCTGCAGACAGGCGAAAATGTGCTAATGTATTCCTCAGAATTTGGCTTTCATAATTTCAACACTTGGGATTTTAATTTTTGGGAGACTGTAATTTTTGAGGTTTTAGATTTGAGGGATATGAACATTAAGAATTTTTAACTTTTGGGATTTCAGCATTCTGAATTATGGTATTTGGGATTGCATCTTTTGAGATTCTGACCCAAATTCATCTGAAATGAAGTGTGCAGTAATCAATGAAAAACAGTAATTTGTTTCAAGGATACCTGTCTGTAAATACTACTATAAATCATTTTCCTTTAATATAAAAATACATAGAACAGAATTGACATTTTCAACATTATAAAACTGGAGCCAACACCTGTTTTTTTCCTGCTGTTTGGCATGCTGTGTTTTTTGTTTTTTGTTGTCTCTTTTGTATATTCATTCCTATCCTATCTGCAGGTAAGCACAAATTCATCCTCAAATCCTTGGTCAAGTTCTAATTCAGTAGTGGAAACAGCAGCAACTCAGTGTGTAGTGTGCTCCTTGATAACATTGCTGTTTTGTCTCTTCCCTCTAAAGTCTCAGAATCACATATAAGCAGATATCATTTTACTCAGACTAAAATACACTGAATGAATTAAAAGTCATAGTCTCAGTTTGGAGACCTCTGTATTTAAATTAAATGATTAAATGAAATTTATATAAATCCCACTCTCACAACTTTACTTAGAACTTAAGAAATTATAGATTTTTATGAGAGTCATAAGGTTGCTTTCTTATTTATCAATAGAAAAAAATATAAAGCTAATATTTAAACCTGATTAGAAGCATGCTGGGTTAGGACAGATGATAGAGACAGAAACTCCTAGTGGTCACTGTTGCTTTCTCACAGATGCCCACTGCAAACTCATTGTTTCACATATCTCTACCTCCAAACAACTTATTTCAACATGTAAGGCAGTAATTCTATAATTCAGGAACATGTTACCTAAAAACCAGATCCAGGTACAGGATTTTAATTTTTTTCAATGTTGAAATAGTAATTTTGGTTTAGCACTTGGCTGATTTCCATAAGTCGGCAGAACTCTGGACTTCTACCCTGCATTTACATACATTGTTGGACTTTTTGACAAATCAGAGTACTGGCATCCATTTTAATCACTTGGAGAACAGAGTTATACAAAAAGCATGTGAATTGCTGGGTTGAGCTGGTGCAAAGGCAAGTAGCAACTGTGACATTAGTAAACTTACCAGAAAGTTGATAAATATTTGAGCCCACATGTCAAAGTACAGGGGAAATAGAGACAGAACACAGTTACCAGAGTTTTGCTGCTGTGTAAATTTAGCAATTTATCCTCATCTGCCAAATCTCATCCTGGCTAACAGATGCTTTCCCATTAGCCAAGAAAGCTCTGGGGATTCCAACTCAGAAGAATGTACTTAAATTCCTACCCACCAATAATAGACAGAGAGCCAAATCATAAGTGAAATCCCATTCACAATTGCTACACAAAGAACAAAATACATAAGTATACAACTTACAAGGGATGTGAAGGACCTCTTGAAGGAGAGCTACATACCACTGGTCAAGGAAATAAGAAGGGACACAAACAAATGGAAAAACACTCCATGCTTATGGATAGGAAGAATCAATATCATGAAAATGGCCATAATGCTCAAAGTAATTTATAGATTCAATGCTATCCCCATCAAGCTACCATTGACTTTCTTCACAGTTAGAAAAAAACTACTTTAAATTTCATATGGAGCCAAAAAAGAGCTCATATAGTCAAGAAAATCCTAAGCAAAAAGAACAAAGCTGGAGGCATCACATTACCTGAGTTCAAACTGTACTACAAAGCTACAGTAACCAAAACAGCATGGTACTGGTACCAAAACAGATATATAGACCAACAGAACAGAACAGAGACCCCAGAAGTAATGCCACACACCTACAACCCTCTGATCTTTGACAAACCTGACAAAAACAAGCAATGGGGAAAGGATTCTATATTTATTAAATGGTGTTGGGAAAACTGGCTAGCCATATGTGGAAAACTGGCTAGCCATATGCAGAAAACTGAAACTGGACCCCTTTTTTACACCTTATACAAAAATTAACTCAAGATGGATTAAAGACTTAAACGTAAGACCTAAAATCATAAAATCCCTAGAAGAAAACCTAGGCAATACAATTCAGGACATAGGCAGGGGAAAAGAATTCATGACTAAAACACCAAAAGCAATGGCAACAAAAAGCCAAAAATTGACAAATGAGATCTAATTAATTTAAAGAACTTCTGCACAGCAAAGGAAACTATTGTCAGAGTGAACAGGCAACTTACAGAATGGGAGAAAATTTTTGCAACCTATCCATCTGACAAAGAGCTAATACCCAGAACCTACAAAGAACTTAAACAAATGTATAAGAAAAAAAAAATCAAAAAGCTGGCAAAGGATATGAACAGACTCTTCTCCAAAGAAGACATTTATGTGGCCAGAAAACATATGAAAAAAAGCTCATCATCACTGATCATTAGAGAAACTCAAATCAAAACTACAATGAGATACCATCTCATGCCAGTTAGAATGGCAATCATTAAAAAGTCAGGAAATCACAGATGCTGGAGAGGATGTGTAGAAATTGGAATGCTTTTACACTGTTGGTGGGGGTATAATCAATTCAACCATTGTGGAAGATGGTGTGGCGATTCCTCAAAGATCTAGAACCAGAAATACCATTTGACCCAGCAACCCCATTACTGGATATATATCCAAAGGATTATAAATCATTGTACTATAAAGACACAAGCACATGTATGTTTATTGCAGCTGTATTCACAATAGCAAAGACTTGGAACCAACTCAAATGCCCATCAATGATAGACTGGATAAAGAAAATGTGGCACGTATACACCATGGAATACTATGCAGCCATAAAATAGGATAAGTTCATGTCCTTTGCAGGAACATGGATGAAGCTGGAAACCATCATTCTCAGTAAACTAACACAGGAACAGAAAACCAATCACCGCATGTTCTCATTCATAAGTGGGAGTTGAACAATGAGAACACATGGACACAGTGAGGGGAACATTACACACCAGGGCCTGTCAGAGGGTGGTGGACCAGGGGAGGGGCAGCATTAGGAGAAATACATAATGTAGATGACGGGTTGATGGGTGCAGCAAACCACCACGGCACGTGTATACCTATGTAACAAACCTGCACGTTCTGCATACATATACCAGAACGTAAAGTATAATGAAAACAAAAAAGAGTTCCGGCAGGTGAACTCTCAACTGACCCTGGAACCGAGGAGAGTCATACAGTGCCCCTTAAATAGCAATAGTCAACAATTTGTGAACAATACCTTTTAAGCTTCCTTGGCTCTCTCTGAAAGAATTATGATTATCTCTTGTGTGATTTCAGCACACCATATAAAAAATCTTAGAGTAGTTTCACAGTGTAGGATAACTAGGCCTTTATGTGTCTACTTCTTCCACCTGATTTAACTTTCTTGAAATTACAGGTTTTGCACTTTATAAATTGAGATGGCTTTAAAAATTTAATTTGAATCTAGCATCTTCAATGCCAATAGTTTTTAACTGGAGGGATATATCATACTTTAGTATAGAGTTTTAGAAAATTACCAATGCCTAAGCCTTATTTCAAATTCATTGTTTCTCTTTACTTAATATGCCATGTATTTTATTGATATTTCGTTGACATATTATTTATATTATTTCTCATGATATATTGTTTTCACTGTAAAAATATGTTTGTTTCACTGTAAAAATTGTTTTCACTGTAAAAATATGCTTATTCCCTTTTAAATATCAGACATAACATTCGCTGTCCTTGAACAAAGTTTTTATGATGATTCTTAGAGATATTTTGTTTAAAACTTCTTTTTTTGTAATATTTTTATAATCTTGTTTTACACATCACAGAAGCAACTAATTTTTTGTCAATTTTATTATTTTCATTATGAACTATAATCAAAAATTTTACATTTAAAATGTATTAGTAATAAATTATTCATGGCCTTTTGAAGATGGACTTTCTAAAGTTAGCTTAATTATCTTAAAACTGTGGGTAATTTTTTTTTACTTTGATGCATTTCTGGAAGTTCTGTAATTAGTAACAGACCAGAATTTTATGTTTTTCAGGGCCCATGAAAAAGGACTCTATTAGGTACTTCAAAAATTTTTAAAATAGCATCTTAGGTTACTTATAGACCATTCTCTGGCCTGAGTTATGATTTCCAGGACTCTTTTTAGTCAAGAGGAGGATACCTCCACTAGACCACTAACCCACAATTCAGCAGCACAAGAATTAACTTTACAGGGCTAAATCAACTGATAAGGAACAATATATATGTGTTATGCTCTATTGTCTTTATATATAATAGGCTTCTCTCTTCTAAGCTACCAGAAATCCATAATAATCTAGTAAATTCTGCTCGTTAAAAATTGAAATTAAATAGTTCGAAAGTGTAGTCGATTTTCATTAAATTCTCAGAGTTCAGAAGTTCTCATTGCGTGTCCTTGCTTTTTATGACGTGTTATTTACAGAGGTTCAGTAAGAACCTGCCTTCTTTTGAAGCATGATACAATTTGAAAAATTGATTACATTGTCTTCCACAATAGTTGAACTAATTTACACTCTCACCAATAGTGTAAAAGCATTCCTTTTTCTCCACAACCTCACCAGCATCTATTGGTTTTTAATATTTTAATTATAGCAATTCTGACTGGTGTGAGATGGCATCTCATTGTGGTTTTGATTTGCATTTCTCTAATGAACAGTGAGGTTGAGTTTTTTTTCGTGTTTGTTGGCTGCATGTATGTCTTCTTTTGAAAAGTGTCTATTCATGTCCTTTGCCCACTTTTTAATGGGGTTGTGTTTCTTCTTGTAAGTTTATTTAAGTTCCTATAGATGTTGGATATTAGATTTTTGCCGGATGGATAGATTGCAAAAAATTTCTCCCATTATGTTATTATCTCTCTGTTTACTCTGTTGGTAGTTTCTTTTGCTGTGCAAAAGCTCTTTAGTTTAATTAGATCCCATTTGTCAATTTTTGGTTTTGTTGCAATCGCTTTTGTTATCTTTGTCATGAAATCTTTGCCCATGCCTATGCCCTTAATGGTATTGCCTAGGATTCCTTCTAAGGTTTTTATAGTTTTGAGTTTTACAGGTAAGTCTTTAATCCATCTTGAGTTAATTTTTATATATGATGTAAGGGAGACTTCCAGTTTCAATTTTCTGCATATGGCTAACCAGTTTTCCCAGCACTATTTATTAAATAAGGAATCCTTTCCCCAATGCTTATTTTTGTCAGATTTGTTGAAGATCAGATGGTGGTAGGTGTATGGTCTTATTTCTGTACTCTCTGTTCCATTCCATTGGTTTATGTGTCTATTCTTGTACCAGTATTATGGAAGACAGTGTGGTGATTCCTCAAAGACCTAGAGGCAAAAATATCATTTGACCCAGCAATCCAGTTACTTGGTATATACCTAAAGGAATATAAATTATTCTATTATAAATATACATGCACACATATGTTCACTGCAGTACTATTCATAATAGTAAAAACATGGAATCAACCTAAATGCCCAACAATGACAAACTGGATAAAGAAACTGTAGTACATATACACCATGGAATACTATGCAGCTATAAAATGAATGAGATCATGTCCTTTTCAGGGACAAGGATGGAGCTAGAGACCATTATCATTAGCAAATTATCACAGGAACAGAAAACCAAATACTTTATGTTCTCGCTTATAAGTGGAGGCTGAATTATGAGAACACATGGACACATGCATGGGAACAACACCTACTGAGACCTGCTGGAGAGTGGCAGGGTGAGAGGAGGGAAAGAATTATGAAGAATAGCTAATGGATGTTGGGCTTAATACTTAGGTGATGGAATGATCTGTGCAGCAAACCACCGTGGTACACATGTATCTGCGTAACAAACCTGTCCATGTACTGCAAATATACCGCTGAATTGAAAATTAAAGTTGATTACCCAACAAAGGCCTTACCTGGAGTATCACATCCTGGAGAATGTTTAATCAGGTATGAACAGCCTCTTTTAAGGAACTATAGTTGACTTTATGGATCCAATGCTGACAAAGCTCTCCCAAGTAAACTGGCCTCTTATCTGGCCTATGTGGTCTAGCCCTTAGAAGTGCTAAGAAAGATCACATCCTAGTAGGCCAAGATCCTTAGGGTATTTTGTGGACTTTGAGAAAAGAAAATATTACACTAAATTATAGATACCTAAAGGAGTAATTTGATGAAAAGAGTTCTTGAACTAGGATTTCTAGACTAGGTACAGGATATAAAAGTAGCTTTTAAATGTCCAATTTTAGATTCCTTATTAAAATTTATAAGAAGGAAAAATTAGCATTTTTCCTTTCCTTACATAGATAATGAGGCCAAGGTTAATGAAAGTATTGTTTTGTGCTCAAGATTAATCTTTCTTTGAGATGATTTTTTAAACAATAACTAGAGACTACAGGGAAAAAGTTGTGTTTTGATGGAAAAGTATGCGTTGTTTAAAGCACAACCTTCTGGGTTATCTGATTCCAAATAGATGGGGAATTTGTTCCTTCATTGCCTTTGAGATATTTTACAACTCTAAATTTTATTGGTTAACAGAAATCAAAGTAATTCATGTATGGAGACATGCAAATAAATTCCGTCTCATAGAGGTTCAATGGACTCCCTTCTACTGTGGAAGCATCCATTTCTATACTTATGTGCAAACTCATGTCAACATTCCTCCTATGACTATGTCTGTTCTGTGAATTCTCCTTCTAAGTAGTTGTAGCATTTGCCATATTCCTCACTTAAAAATAAATTAAATGAGAACACCTTTAATGGATGTTTATTTTATACCTGTGTGAGCACCATGATTTTGCCTTTTTGTAAAAATTAAAGGATTTACATTCTTGAATGGGAGAGAGAAAACAATATGTACAGTATAATGACTTATGCATTAGTGTTAAAAATTATTCATGACACTTTTTAGGAAACCTTAAGGAAGACTTTATTCATAGAGACATGACAATAGCTATGGGGGTGACTACCACAATGTGCTGTTACAATAGGGAAAAGAGATTAGTCTCAACAAATACAGAAGGAAAGGTAGGAATTTATAGCCAAAAACAGAGCAGTGATGGGCAGGAAGAGTTGGTGGGTGGAATATTACTAATAGGAAACATCAGGGATATGGGTGTACTCTGGCCACACTGCCCTAAGAGCTTGCCACTGCCATCCTCACTCCACTATCCACCAGGGTGATTACACATCATCAGGGGAATGGTAGAGGATGAGGTACCTGATTCAGTATCTCAGGTGATTAGATATGGAGGGTGAATGGTTCAGGTTAAACTGATTTAGCAAGATTCTTGCTAAATTGAACAATACAGAGATAAACACAGAAACCCTAAAGTTGAAGCTAGCTAAGAAGAGAGTTCAGAGATGGCTGAGTAGAGCTTGGTCAAGGTGAGAATCTCTGTCATTAACCCTCTTGTTCAAGGAAATGAGAGAGATTCTTCTTTAGTGTGAACAATGTTAGCTCGTTTTCTTGTTCAGTCATCTTTTTTTCATCAAGGAAAAGCTGTCTTATCCGTTACAATGTTAGTCCATTTTATTCATTAGGGACAAGCTGTCTTATCTGTTGAGACTTTGTAGTCAAGGATATTTGCTGGATGGTGCAAGCTCTCAGGCCTTTAATGAAGGGAATTGTTGTGAAAGTTTTTTAAAGAGATCGATAGTTGAAAACCTAGCATCTGAGTTCAGAGGGCAGCTAGTGGGATTCTACCTGTTGAGCTCAAAGTAACTTTAGATGATGGAGTGAGGATGGCAGTGGCAATATGACTAAAGGTTTTGTTTGCAGTTTGAAGGCCTCTAGTGATAGAGTCAGGTGATTCGGT
Organism: Chlorocebus sabaeus; assembly: GCF_047675955.1. Taxonomy (NCBI): domain Eukaryota; kingdom Metazoa; phylum Chordata; class Mammalia; order Primates; family Cercopithecidae; genus Chlorocebus; species Chlorocebus sabaeus. The sequence continues at coordinate 67,021,878 of NC_132904.1, read as the reverse complement.
AAATTTCTGAGTGGTTCACACACCAGCAGGCAAGAAGATATACTTTGAAGTTTATAACAAGTTTTCCAACTTCAGCTTAAAAGGTTTGGTGAAAGGATAGTTTTATTCTCAGTAATGCCAAGTCAGAAGGGTAGAAGAAAAATTGGAAATATTGATTGGAAGAGTTGTAGTCAGATTTTAAAAGAAAGTAAAAGTGGTACTCAATAAGGGTGTACTGTACTTTTCCAGTGAAACAAAATTACTCTTTATATTCAGCTCTCTTTACAATTCTTAATGACCAAAAAAGTCTGGTCTCATTAGCTTTGGCTTAATTATTGATGTAAGTGCAGCAAGAATGGCAGTTAATTGCAAAGGCCTTACAGGCTTCCTTTGCTGCAACTTTTCATAAGAATCTCAAATTTGATTTTAAATACTCTTTCCAGGTCAAACAGCCAAGCCAAGAACTTACCACCAAAGTTCATTTGCAATACCTAGAGATTTGTGTGAATTTATTCTCTTCTTGAGGTCTCAAAGATATTCTGAGGTTCCTGTACCCATCAGGAAGTGAACTTGTTTACCTGCATTTAAAACTGGGAACTGTGTAAGCCAGGTGTCAGGCTGTTTTTTTCCTAGAAGGCTTTATTAAGCTTTGGCTTCATAAAGTCAACCTTGCTTCCTTAAATTTGATTCTAAGCACATCATTCTCAAACATAATATTATAACCAAAACTTTGGTAATAAAATCAGTGTTTTCAATTGTGTCCTGTTACAGATTCTTTTTGAACTTATCTGATAACTATTTTACACAGATATAAGAATATTCAATAAAAGTTTCAAAATTCTGAAAGGATAAGGTAGGGAGAAAAGAAAAATGTTTCATATTTGTTTACAGCATATAATCTACTAAATTTCTGTAACTTACATATTGCTTGAGACAAAAGGGAAAGGGGCTTCTTTTATTCAGAAAATAGGACATTGAAGAATCAACAGTGTTTCAAAACGAAACTCATTCTTTATGAATTCATTCAGTCCCATGTAATATATTTTGTTTTGCTTGGTTTTATGTTAGTAGTTTCATAAACCCATTCAATTCTAAAGATCCAATAAGAGTTAATTTGACAAGATATTTGGTTGCTTCTGTGACACCCAACAAAAATAATAACTGGAATTACTACTGATAGCATTATATTAGGGCATATCGTAAATAGAAAAATAATTCACAAATTTCTATTTACATGATTTCAGAAATAATAACATTTTGATGACACAAATATAACCTAGGAAAGATTAATTATCTTTTTTATTTGACAATGTTTCCATAAAATTTAGCAAGTAAAATAAACCAAATTATTTTTTAACTTTTCTCTTTCCATGGTGAAAGAACAAATCTTTTGAGAGTTTTCAGAGGCCCTCTGGGAAATCTCAAGATCAATTCAAGAACAGGAAGATTTCATTTAGGATTTGATTTTGGAAAGGCAACATTTTCAAAAATTTTTTTAAAAAAAGCTCTTTTAAAAATGAGAAGTCTTGATTCTCTTAAATAATTATTTTCTTAAAATAATCTCTTAAATAGTCTTTATCATAGCATAAATATTAGGATAAAATGCAGCAAACTATTCTGATAAGACATGGAACTTTGGTTTTCTAGTAGATTACTAAAATGGTACAGAAAAACACTTTTACAATTTTTTATTAAGAGCAGACAAATAATCCATGAAACTTTGTCATTTTTGTTTTGCATCTGCATTAAAGATAATTAAAGATGTTAAAGATAATTAATAAAAATAAATCCACTTACATATTTAGTCAACTTAATAAAATTCCTGTTTACAAACAATCTATACTCTTAAAAAATATCCATGTGAGTTTTCATTTTCTCATTCAGGAATACTTGGTCATACTTTAGAATGAAATTACTTTAGGATAAAATTGCCTTTTTTCCCCCTAAACAACATCATATCTTTCATACTTCATACTTTTTCTTCTTGAAAACACACTGGACTTTCCTTAAATGTTTTTTAAATGAGTTTTTTCCTTATTATTCTTAGTAGTTTTGTCCACATACATTGATTATAACATTTAATCATCAGTTTCTTTCTTTACAGAGAAAACTATAATAAGAAATAGACAAATATGAATTGTCATAAGCCCAGATTTGGTAATAGGATTGCAAATTTATTAATACATAATTTCACAATTTCTAGAGGCATATACGTACTCATAGATCAATTTTTCAATGTGGCAAAAACATGTTTACTAACGAATTCAAATATATGTAACTTCTATAAAACATATAAAAATAGGATGCCAAAAGAGTATAAACTTAAACTTATGCTTAGTAATGAATATTGTACTAGTTCATCTTATTAGAAATGACTTAGATACTTAACAAATATCTATTATTAATGAAGCAGCCTAACATTAAGGTTGCAAGTTACTAAAATATTCTAGAAATTGTTTCAAGGTAGACATAACACTGAACAAAGCTAGCCATTATCTCATATCTCAAGTAATTTACCTGTTAACTTTTTTTATGTGGCAGGCATGTTAGGTAAACATTACAAAAGTAGAAACCTAAAAAGTTAGATACATTTTCGTTTGTTTTACTGCTGTGGTTGACACACATAAAATATTTATATTAAACAATTAATTTTAATTGCATCTTTACTCATGTTCCTAGGTTGAATAATTTTCATAATCTTAAACATCCAGTAGATATACTATTACCTTACTCAGCTTTTAAACCCAAGTAAAGTAAAATGTATGCTTTTTATTATGCTTAATGCTGATAACTCAGAAGATATAAGGGTTTTCATTAAGCAAACATTATTAAAATAGGCTCACTTACCAAATATTTGCCTATGTCAAGCAAATTTGAAAATAATTTTATTTAGGTTTTTTTTTCTGGAAATTTTAGGAATATTTAATTTATAGGCACTCACTACTCTGTATGCCAATTTAAATAAAGTTCCTTTAAGGTATTTCATAAACTAATTCGGTAATACTACCCAGAAGTAGAAAAATATTACATCTACATAACATGTTTACATGAATGCATGAACACACAGACAAGCCACAGAGATCTTATACATTTGATTTTAAAATTCTTAGCTATGAGTTAGTAAAGCATAGTAATACAAAACTCACTGGTCTATATAAAGTAGTTCTTATCTTTAATACACTTTATATTTCTGTCCAAATAGTATTTTTGACAAAATTTGAATAAATTGAAGTTACTGACTCAATAAGGTCTAAATCTTTTTTTAAACCAATATTTATGGGGAATTTTTATGATTTTCTTTTGTCCTGATAGGTAATCTGACAGAAGCTGTGGGCTACCTTTTAGGCAAGTGTCTGAGGAAACATCAAGCAGTCATCTGGCTGTTTCCAAAGCTCCTCTGAATGGATAAAGTATCCAGTCTATTTTCAGTTAGCCCTTTCCCTGTCTTTCTGCCTCAGATGATTGCTGTTTGGGGTTCCCGGGTGCCTTGAAAGCTCTTGATGTGTATAGGGAGTTCAAGTGAGTATAGAGAGGTGAGCTGCTTAAGCTGAGGTTTATTGTGGAGGCTGCGGTGAGGCTGTTCTGGGGATGGAGGTGCCAGGTGGGCCAGTCATCAGTCTCCTCAGGGGAAAGTGCTGGTGCACAGTGGTTCCTTCTTGGTATTAAGTGAGGTCATCTTCAGTGATAGTGATGAGACCAAACAGGTCGGTCCTTGGTGGCTGTGGCACTGGCAGACCCAAGAAAGATTGTCCTCAGGTCATCAGGCATTGTGCACAGGTACCAGTGGTGGTGGTATCAGCGATGGCCCTAGATGGGCTGATTCTCAGGCCCCTCAGGGGCTTATGGTGCTGGTGCCACCCTGCTCTCAAAATGGTTCCGTGATGCAACAGCATGGGTCCTGGGGTGAAGGGAGTGAATAGACTTGGTGGTACATACAGTCAGCAAATATTTAAGAAGGGAATTTCAATTGACTGAGAAATTCTCATTAGGAAAAGAAGAATCAAACGGAAGTAATAAAACATTCTCACACACCGTCATGAAAAAAATTCCAGCCCACAAATCAGGAAATAAATTTTAATCAAAATAAGGATCCAGGAAGAACATATACCCCAAAAGTTGAGGAATAATCCCTACTCAAGACAGAGCCAGGAAGAAAGACTTCCAGCCTACCAGTTACCTGTCTAACAGAGAAGCCTGAACCTGGGCCTCTAACTCAGTTTCTGCTTACCTGGGATTGTAGCACAGCTTCTTGAGTACACACAAAACCTTAAGAATCAAATCTGTCCTTACGATTGTTCAATGGGCTGTCAAAAGTGTGTACATACGGTCCTGAGTGAAAAGTCTGGGGGTCCAATGATTAATGTGATCCTGAGTCATGGCACCTCAGTTACTTTTTGATGCTAATAAAGTAAGAAAAACTTTATTAACAGAGAGTAACATGATATGTACAGAAGTTTGTTGTAGGGGAGAGAGATTGGGCTCAACTCCAAATAAACAGTGAAAATCAAGAATTTATGGATAAGGAGTAAGGTTGGGGCATAGGTTACTAAGTGGAAAATTATTAAAAGGAAACATCAAGAGTAGGGAAGACTCTGGCTCACCTGACATTCCTAGTGTTTTGTGTTGCTGTAAAGGAAAATATCTCAGTCTGTGTACTTTATAGCAAAATGGGTTTATTTGGCTCACAGTTCTGCAGACTGTACGAGAAGCATGATACCAATATCTGGTTCTGGCAAGATCCTCAGAAAGTCTCTACTCATTGGTAGAAGGGGAAAGGGAGAAGGTATCACATGGCAAGAGGAAGGAAGCAAGATAAAACAAAAGAGGAAGAAGTAGCCAAGCTTTTTTGTTAACAGCCAGATCTCACAGGAACGTAGAGTGAGAACACACTCAGTCCTGCAAGAATGGTACCATGCCCTTCATGAGGGATTCACCCACGTGACACAAACAACTCCACACTAGGGCCCATCTCCAACACTGGGGATTAAATTTTAACATGAGATTTGTAGGGGACAAATGTCCAAAGCATATAGTTGACCTAACAGGATTCTTGCTAATAGCAAGCCAGAATTGTCATACATCAAGTGGGGAATGGTAGAATATGAGGAAATCAATTAAACATCTAGTGTAATCAGATATGGTAGGGAAGGGGCTTTGGTTAAACTGACCTAGCATGACTCTTGCTAAAATTGAACAATATGGAGATGAATATGAAAATCAAGGCCAAGTGGAGAAGTAGAGGAGCGAGTCTTTGTCATTATGTAGAATTCCCATTGAAATGTCAAAGACAGGAATCTGTCACCTTAGAAGATGACATTTGATGCTCAGGAAGGAAATATTACAGTAAATAAAATGAGTAAATAAAGCCAATGTTTATTTTATTTTTATAAATTTTTCTTGTATGCATGTTAGTTTGAATAGTTTCATGTGCAAGAGTGTTAGTTATTGCCTATCTCAATTTCAGTTCCTGAGAACAAGCACCTATCTCAAAAATGTCAAAAGTATGTGTTGAAAATAAGTACTTTAAATAAAGAGGTAGTCTTTGGTCACCTCTGATCACTGTCCAGTTGTTATGCAAGTGTATACCATTAATTTTCAAATTAACATATAGAATAGTCTTTTAATCATTATGAAAATGACAAGAATGCATTGTGTTCATAGGAGTGGTAAGGGAAGCTGCGTAAGAGTGAAACCTGGGAATACATTTTATTTACATCAGAGCCCCAAGCCTAAATACTGAACCAACAGGTTTTCAAGTTTGATTCTTTCATCCTAATAAACAGATTGAGAAACTATATTGTAACATGATTAACATAGTATGTTTTCTTATTGATCTATTCTGCTCGTTTTCTCGACATTGAGTTAAGCATCATGTGGTTAAGCATCCCCTTCAGCTTTGCTTCTGGCACAGTTTTTTTAAGACAAGATTTCTTATCTGCTGGCTCTTCACACAGTATACAATGGGGTTCATCAGTGGAGGCACAAGCAGAAAAACATCAACTATGAGGATCCTAGTGATTGGGAAACTATGTTTGGCAAATCGGTAGATGACAGCTAGGGAGATAATGGGCGCATAGAAGATGCGCACGGCACAGATGTGGGAAACACATGTATTGAGGACCTTGAGCCTTTCCTTTTGTGATGCTATGCTCAACACTGCTTTCAGTATCAACATGTAGGACATGAAAATAAATGTCAAGTCTATGATGCCTGTGAGAGCCACAAATAAGCCATAGGTGATGTTGACCTTGTTGTCAGAGCAGGCCAGTTTCATGACATCTTGATGGAGGCAGTAGGATTGGGACAGGAGGTTCTTCTTGCAGTATTTTAGATGTTTTAGAATGAAAGGAAATGGGAGGATCAACAAAACATTTTTGAGAGAAAAAGCAAGCCCAATTTGAATGACTCTGGCACTGGTAAGGATGGAAGTGTATCTCAGGGGGTTGCAGATGGCAATAAAGCGATCAAAGGACGTTATAAGAAGTATAGATGACTCCATAGCTGAGAATCTATGGATGAGAAACTCTTGAGCAATACAGGCATCGGGGGAAATTCCTGGAGCATTGAACAGGAAAATCCTTAACATGGTAGGAAGAGAGGAGAGGGATAGTCCCAGGTCAGAGGGAGCCAACATGGAGAGAAAATAGTACATGGGCTCATGCAAAGAAGGCTTTGTTTTTTATGAAAAATAGAATGGTACAATTCCCCAGGATAACAACAGTGTACATGAGACATATGGGGAGAGAGATCCAAATGTTGGCATGTTCCATATCTGGGATCCCAACCAAGTAGAAAACAGAGATTTCCATTTCAGAGGTATTAAGAATGGACATCCCAGTATTTAAGAGCAAAGATGAGAAGCTCATAAGAGGTTTTCTGTAGAGGTATAAGTAGATTGGCTCAAATGCCTGGCTCTATCCTATTGAACTCATTGAGGTCTTATGACACCAGGTATATAGACAATTTTTAGACACAAACCTAAAGGGAGAAATAGATAGGTAGACTCAACTAAAAACAAAAAACTGAGAGAAAAATGATGCAAATTGATATCAAAATCTAATCTTAAAATAGATACAGATTATAATAGATACAAGTCCTATACAAAGACTACTGATCAACTGAGATAATTATACAGGCAAATATTATCCAACTCAAATACTTGAGACTTTTGCTTTTTAATATAAATGTTGCAATATTTGTACTGTTTACAAATTTGTTTAAAATTTCTGCCATAAAAATTCAGCTGTAAAAAAGTTGTTTAAAATTTTGTTAAAAATTTATAAGTTTTTTAAAAGTTCAAAGCATTTACATAAAATTCAGAAAAAGAAACATACATGTATATAGTGGCTTCAATGTAAACATGGATTTTCTTTTCCTTTCCTCAAATCTTCTTTTATATCTCTCAAAAATATGTTGTCATTTTTTATAGAGGATTTTGCAAAATTTATTTTTAGATCATTACGATTTTATTGCTATTCTTTGCAGAATCATTCAGCCTCTATTATTTTCTATTTTTGTTACTGATTACTGATTGTGTAGAGAAAAAATATAAAATTTTGTTTTCAAAATCTATCATCCCACGCTGTTCTTTCTCTTTTCGTCTCTTTCTTCACTACGATAGATTTCTGAGTGCCTTTGCATATCTTCTTAACTCCGTATACACCTTTGTAAAGAAATTCTAGGAAGGATTTGTATGTGGTACATGTACATCATGGAATATTATACAGCCATAAACGGAATGAGATCATTTCCTTTGCAGGGACATGGATGGAGCTGGAAGCTATTATCGTCAGCAAACTAATGCAGGAACAGAAAACCAAACACCTCATGTTCTCACTTATAAGTCAGAGCTGAATGAACAGAACAAGAACACATGGACACAGAGAGAGGAACAACACACACTGGGGCCTGTCAGGGGTTGAGGTGGGGGGAGGAAGAGTATTAGGAAAAATAGATAATGCATGCTGGGCTTAATACCTAGGTGATGGGTTGATGGGTGCAGCAAACCACCGTGGCACATGTTTACCTATGTAACAAACCTGCATGTCCTGCACATGTACCCCAGAACTTAAAATAAAATAACATTTTTAAAAAATACCTAGGAAGTTCTGGATTGAATAAGAAATTACATGCAAAAAAGCAAACAAAACACACCAAAAAATAAGGCAAGAGTTAAGATAATATTTGCCTAGAGTTTAGATGATCCTTACACAAAATCAGAGGAGGGCAATGTATAAATTTTAATACCAGTATGATGGCTGTCTGTCTTAAACACTAATCCAGTTGTGTCAAGTGGCCCAACTACCAACTGAGGGCTCTTTGTATCTGTTAGGCCTAGTGTCCTCCAACTCCCAAGTCTTGCTTCTGATATTAATCTGAAAAGAGTGAGATTAAGTCTTCAATGGAAAACTGAAGATTTATTGTAACAGGGCTTTTAAGATTATTATTTGCTTATTTATTCCATATGGTTGAATAGAGTTATAGGAAGTTCTTTCCCTCCAACAGAGGTTCAAAGTGTATTTAATGTTAAAATTGTTTAGGTAAGTGAATCGTTTGAGAAGAATGTGCACCTTTTGCTGCTTGAGATCCTTCTGTATGGTTTTTGTATGAAATATAGCCAGTTCCGGCTTCACTGCCTCAAACTTCTCTGTCACTGACTTCATCTCCTCTCCATACTGTTCCGTCTCGTGTATATATGGAGACACCGTTCCTCTTTTGATTTCCTCCCAAATGTTCTCTAGGGAACATCCTCCCAAAACTTTGGGTTGCCAAGGTGTTGGTATTGTTTTTGACATATAGTAACTGCTTTAACAGCTCTGCATCATTTAATCAATGTACACTTTTTAAAATCTGAGCTTTAAATCCCTCCATGTTCAACCCAGCTAATAACTTTGAGCTCATACCAGCCCTCTTAATAGGATAAAAATTACTTCGCAATCAGTGAGGAAAAGTGGGTATAAAAATCTTTCTTTAGAAAATGCTGCACCCTTCTTGAAGAAAATTATTTTATTTTGCTTTAAAAGATGTTGCTTTTAGAGAATCTAGAGGAAAATAGAACATTGTCTGTACCTTTAGCTAGAACTTAATCCTTGGCCACCATAAACGTCTTAAGCTGTGGCGTTTGCATTTGTCCATTGATACGGTAGGCTTTGTGTCCCCACCCAAATCTCATTTTAAATTGAAGAGTCCAGGTGTCCAAGTGTCCAGGGAAAGACCTGTTGGGAGGTGATTGGATCATAGGGATGGTTTTCCCCATGCTGTTTGCATGATAGTGAGTTCTCATGAGATCTGATCTCATGGTTTTATAAGGAGCTCTTCCCCCATCACTTTCTTCACTTACTCTTGCCTGCCACCATGTAGGATGTGCCTTTGCTTCTCTGTTGCCTTCTGACCTTATTGTAAGTTCCCTGAGGCCTCCCAAGCCATGCAGAACTGTGAGTCAATTAAACCTCTTTCCTTTATAAATTACTCAGTCCCAGGTATCTCTTTACAGTAGAGCAAAAATGGAAAAATACATCTATTTACCATCAAAACAGGGCAAGAAATATCAAAGGATGCCCAGGGATCACCTAACAGTAAGCATATTCTTACTTGGCCACATTGAGTGTCAGCACTTCTAAATCATTCTGATTATTAAAGTAATTATTTTCTTTGCTTACTGGTGTCTTAGAATGACATGGTGCCATCTCTAATAGTTTAACAGAATTATATGTCTTTTGGTATAATATTTTTACCTATGGAATCAGAATCTCTAAACCAACAGAGCCCAGAACAGCAGGACTAAAACACAGGTTCTCAGAGTGGGTAAATGGAAGCAATGTTTGGTTATGACAACACTATTTTTTTCTTCATAATAAAAATAAGTTTTCTTCATATTAAAAAAAGTACACTATGGATATTGATTTAGGTTATATACTGTGTCCTGGAAGATATGGCCACATCATCTCACATATCATCACTGAGCTGACACTTCAGATCAGTACAATTTCATTACTCTGTCAGACTAGCAGCAGTTTGAGAAAGAACAAAAGGATTACATTGTTAGGGTTCTACCTTCACCTATTTCCCACACCAGGTCATAAATTAGGAATAATTTGCAGCATAAACAGATGGTGAGGTGTTGTGTCTGATGAGAGCAGAAAAGGACTATACCCTAAAGAAGTTACGAAAATACGATAGAATCTACGAGCAAGATATGACAAAGTAAGCATGACACATTGAGCTTGCTTAGTCCAAGAAGTTAGAAAATGAAATTATATAGCAAAAAGGATATGACTTGTGAGTACTGTCACAAAATATATAATTTAATATCCAGCTAAAACCTTAAGACATGAAACAAACATTTTGCGGATATTACTCTCAGAAGCATGTAGAAAGGGGCATCCATAGGAGCAAAATAATGGGTAGCAACAACAGTAATACTTGGCTTGCATCCTCACAAGAAATCAAAGATGAATAACCATGAAGCTGAGAGCAGTTGCCTCATGGAGAATTTGCAAGCCCTTGCCAAGATTCCAGATCTGAATTCCTTCAGACTGCAAACCAACGATTGAATAAGTCTCCAGGTTAGTTATTTTATCATCATTATACACATTATACTGATTTCCCTGGTCATGCAAAGGGATTGACTGTCACTTGCTTGAGTAACTATACTGGTGAAAAATGAACATCATGTCATTTTTAGGACTGTTGGATGCAGGATCTGAATTGACACTGATATCTCTAATGTATAATTGGGACTGATGTATTTGGTAGTGGCTCAATCCTTAGTTTAATGAGTAAGAGTTTTACAGTGAGAGAGACGAAACAGAGGTCTATGAAATTGTCTGCAAATGTCTGGGGCTAATAGTATTTGTTAATTCCAAAACAAATACCATACCCCAAGGTCATTGATGAAATTTTGTGTCACATTCCCTAACTTATCTCCTTTTAACTCACCTGTGTGGTCTCTGCAGACTACAGTTACACCTTGGAAAGTGACTGTAGACTGCTGGAAGTTCAACCAAGTAGTAGTTACAACCACTGGACAGATATGACTTCTTAGATTGATTAGCCTTAGGTACATGACAGGCATTCATTTGATAAATATTTTTATTCTATCCCACGCAGAAAACAATAATTTAAAAAATCAGAAATAATTCGTGTTTATATGGAACACAGAGCAATTCACATTTACAGTTTTGCCCCTATGTTATGTTAATTTTCATACACTCTGTCATAATACAGACTTAATGTATTAAGAGTTCAATATTTGTGAAAGGGAAGGGGAAAAAGCAGGATTTGACAGAAAGAAAAGTAAAAGTACAATATAGGACTGAAAAATCTGGCCAATCCAGGCGAAAGCTCTGGACTGAGTATTGCCCATTAGGATAATCCCCAGAGAGGATTATTCCAGCTCCATGACCTGACTTTTTTGCATGTTTTATGACAGTTTTTCTTTTTTCTGAGGATCAGGGTCAGTTACCCTTGAAAATATGATTAATCTTCTTCTGGCCATTTGGTTTCTGAGTATAAAGACACCAAAGTTTCCAGATGATAACTGTAGTTTATTTATGGAAAAAGTGTACCTCCTTTTGAAACCAATGAATTTAACATGACAGAGTCCACAGTCGTGAGGGCAGAAAACACCACATCTTCCATGACCCATGTATTTTTTCTTTTGGGGTAGCGTCACATGAAGGTCTTTTATTCAATGTATATATTGAACACTTGACAAAATTTCTGCAAGCAAAGAACAAAATATAGGGATGGAAAACAAAAGAAAACATAAAATATATTTAAAAATTAAAATTTAAGTTTACTAACACAAAATAATGCAAAAGGAAAAGTAAACTAATGAAAAACTCAATGAAATAGTGAAAGTTGTGCAAATAAAATGGATATGCAATAAGTCTGCACTATTTATAATCCCATAGTCATAGAATTATACATATTATTTGTTGATTTTCCACTTTTGAAGAAAAATATGAAAGATTACTTTGTGGTGACAAAATAATATAAACAATTTTTAAGTAAAAAGATAGTTCGTTAAAAGAAGTATTTGTGGACATTAATATCCTCATTCTCCTAAGTGAAGAGTGAAGAAATATTATTTGTATCTGTTTTAATGAGAAGTACAATGACCATAATATTGTTTAGAAGCTTAGCATACACAAAGAGAAAATAAAATAATAACAAACATATTAAGAAGGACAGGACTTAAGGGGTTTTCAGTTAAGGTGAATTCTTATTTATTACCACAATAGATATTATCCGAGACTGCAAATCAGTAAATAACAATATAAACACATTAGTTAAGTAGTTGAATGTTATTACTGGAAAAACTTATAAAAGAAGAAATTTAAACAACTCAAAATTGTTTCCTTTAGGGAGTGTACTGAAGATGGCAAAGGAGAGTCGAAGAACTGTTGTTTCTTTTCTCAAATCTTTGCACTGTTTGATTTTTAAAAATATAAGCATGTACAATTTTAATAAAATATATTAAAATATATTTTAAAAATATAATAAATATATATTTTTAAATATATATATTTATATTTTATAAATATAATAAAATATATTTTAATAGAATATATTTTATTTATATAAAATAAAATATATAGGTGTGTTTGTGTGCATAATGATAGAGATACTCATTCTGAGAAAGGCATTGTCATGAGAACATCATAGAGTGTATTTACACAAACCGAGATGGCGTAACTAAAGTAGATGTGATAACCTGTTGTTCCTCGGTTACAAAACCATGCAGCAAGCTATTGTACTAAATACTATAGACAATTGTAACACAATAGTAAATAATTGTATATCCAAACATAAATAATGTATGGTAAACATACAACATAAAAGATTAAAAATGCTACACTTTGGTAGGGCACTTTCTATAAAAGGAGCGTGTGGGCCTCGAGGTTGCTCTGGATGAGTCGGGGTGTGATTGGTGAGTGAATGTACACTACTGTACACTTAGGATGCCCTAAATTTAGCTTAAAACTTTCTTATTTAATAATAAATTAACCTTATCTTCTTATAACTTTTTTATTTACAAACTTTAATTTTTTAAATTTTTGAATCTTTCGTAATAGCACTTAGCTTAAACACAACCACATTGTATAACTGTAAAAACTTTTTTCTTTATATCCTTATTCTATAACCTTTTTATATTTTTAAATTGTTTTTTTTTTTATTTTTTTGAACTTTTTGTTAGAAATGAATACATAAACACTACATTGTCTAGGCCTGTACAGGCTCGGGATCATCAATATCGTTGTCTTACACCTCCATATCTTGCCCCACTGCAAGGTCTTCAGGGTGCATGAAGTTGTCATCTCCTATAACAACAATTCTTTCTTCTGAAATGCCTCCTGACTGACATGCCTGAGGATGTTTTAGTTAACTTTACATATATATGTATGTATATGTACATATATACATACATATACAGAGACATCAATTTTCCATTGCCACACAAATTCTCCCTGCACCTACTCTTTACCTGAGTGACAGAAAAGGTGGCCATGCATTCTGATATCTTCAAAATTAGTTTTTCTCCTTTCATCCAAAAGGAGATGGGAAACCATTCAAAATCTTCTGGGAGAGGTCTTAGGCACAGGCCCGATGTTTATACCCAGGAGATCAAATACTACAGGCATGATGAGAAAGATGAAAGCATAGATGGGGGTGAGAGGAGAGATAGGGGCCTGTTTCCACAGTTCTGATTTAAAAATATATATAAAATCTGGTATCCATTATTAAAACTTTCTGGTTAAATTCACAGGTCTTTTGTTCCTTATATTGCCAATATGTTCTGCTTCATAACTATTTAAAAAGTATGATTTTGGATCAGCAGCATTGGCATCACTTAGGATCTTGTTAGAAATTTAGAACATTAGGCTTATCCAAGACCTGCTGAATTAGAATCTGCATTCTTATTAATATCCACAGGCGATTCCATGCATATTACATTTTGAGAAACACTGTTGTACTTTCAATACATTGTTTACCTTATCTGCAGCTGAATCATTAATAAGTCATTCATTTGCTTTCTTAGTCAAGCCGGCTCTTAGCACTCAGCACTCATGTATTTGAGTGCTGGGTCAGGCTTACAGGTGGCTGCTCATCTGTGCCGGTCCTATCAGATCGCATGGGACATACTGGGAGTTCCAGGAGCAGCATTAGAGAGGTGTGTTTCAAGATGAGAGACGGGGCAGTCTCATCAAAAGTGGCAATCCAGGCCAGTGATCAAAGATTCTGCCTTCAGAATAAAATACTCTTTGTTTATAACTTCTGTATATAACTTTGAGCATTGTGACCCCAATGACAATTAAATGACCTCAAAACCTCATTTCCTTAACTACAAGATGAATACCACAAAACACCTACTTCACAGGTAGTTGGGTTGATGAAGAAAGTGCATTCTTGACACAGTGTATATGCTCAATAAGTTGTTATAATGATCACTCATCCTGTGTTGAGAGATCTAAATTATATGCACCTATGTATCACTAATTTGTTAAGTATTCACTCACTTCTGATTTCCTTACCAGCTATGAGATTGATTTTTACTCAACACTTTTATTCATTTAATGAATAATGGGTTCCTTCCAACTTCTAAAGTCTGTACTACAGATATTAATGCAACGTGAAGTTGCTGTCATTAATGAACCTACAGTGTCATTTATGGGCTGTAAAATATGAGTTTTCTTTATATTCCATTTTTTTCAATTTGTTAGTAAATTTGTCAATTGACAAATAAAAATTGTACACAGTTATTGTGTACAACAGAATATTTTGAAATTTCAGGAAGGTTTCATTTATTAACATTTCTGCAACAGAATTTCAAGAACACGTCAGAGTGACTGAGGAACCATGCTCTATGGGGGTTCTCTGGTCACCTTCCTTCAATGGGATAGGGAGATTTAACCTGATTTTTAACCATCCTAGAGAAGTCTATGTTCAGAACATTGGAGAAAATGTGAGAGACTTAGAGGATTTTTATTTTATTTTATTTTCTCTTCTTTCAAAACTGCTATAGATTTTGAATAAGTTTTAGTAATTTTCACCTTGTTTCTTTCACTGTGACTCCATGAGCTTAGGTTTTTGAATGTATTCAGGCTATAGAAACATCAAAGATATGTTGATGATGTTACTGATGGAGATCTGCCAGTAAAGATAAGCAGCATGCCTCATTTAATACATAATCTGACTTAAAAGTTAGTCAGATATAGATGTAAATATTAATATTTGTATCATTTCCATGGAAAGAGTTTTATATTCCCTAAACCCTAGTTTATTAATCTTTGAAATGAGAATATAACAAGGCCTATATCACCGTGAGACTTTAGTGAACAAACTCGTATTTTACGAAGTCGATAGAGTTTATCAGGAATAACTGTCTCTATACCATATTTGTCTAACAACAAACATCATTGTTCCCATAGGCAATCTTAAATCCATCTTGCCTTTTTCAGATTAACCATATTATCTTTTCAAAGTATATCACATATGTCTTATTTTATTAATTCTTCTGGTTGACATTCCATTAGTTACCTGTGTCTTTAGCATATAACTTTCTTCCTTTAGCACATTAACTGGGATACAGCACTCACATTTCAATAACATCAACAAAATGATTATTTATATGCTCATTTGACCACATACATTACCATTTATATTACAGTTCTATATTACTCATGGTGAAATGGGTGCCACTCTTAGTACCTTATTCATCTTTATTTTTATTTTCTTTATTCATTGAAATTGTATTTATTTTTGTAGAGGTTTAATGGTATGATGTATGAATCTTAAGTGTACAGCTTAGTGAGTTTCAAAAAGTGAATATATTTGTATTACCCAGATATCAGTCAAGAAATAGACATTACATTCCTGGATAAATTTCTATTGTGCTCCTTTACAAACAATCCCCTCCATGACCGAGGCAACCACTATACTCATTGCTTTCTACAAATTAGCTTTCCTTGTTCTTGAGCCTCAAATAGGATTACCATTTGGTTTCCCACGTCTTTAATTCAACATGTTTTTAATGTCTATTTTGTTGCATGTGTCAGTGGTTTGTTGCCTGCTGCTGTTGAGTAGTAGCCGTCTGTCTATCTATCTTTCATCTACCTGTTGACCAGCCTCCACATATATATCATGTTGTTTACTCCTGTTGATGAAACATTTTGTTAATAGATTTGAAGCGAATTTTCTCTATTCATTAATAGTATGACTTTGGCATGTTCTTTCATCTCTTTGAATCTCATTTTTTTAACCTATAAAATTTTTATACTGTATTTTAATCTACACCAAAGGTTTAAAACACAGAATTGTCTTGTAATAAGACAATAATTGTATATTTTTGTATATTTTTAACAAATTGTATATTTATAATAATTGTATATTTTTAACAAATAATTAATTGTATTTTTTTAACAAATAATTGTATATTTTTAATAATTTTTTTAAAATTTTTTTGAACTTTTTGTTAGAAATGAATACATAAACACTACATTGTCTAGGCCTGTACAGGCTCGGGATCATCAATATCGTTGTCTTACACCTCCATATCTTGCCCCAATAATTGTATATTTTTAACAAATTCTTTCATTATCTTCCATTTTAGTTCTTTTTTTTTTTTCTCTTGGAGATAGGATCTCACTCTGTTGTCAAGGCCAGAATGCAATGGCATGATCATGGATCACTGCAGCCTCGACCTCCCGGGTTCAAATGATCCTCCCACCTCAGCCTCCTGAGTAGCTGGGACAAGTGAGCACCGCCATGCCCAGCTGATTTTTTTTTTTTTTTTTTTGAGACAGAGTCTCACTCTGTTGCCCAGGCTGCAGTGCAGTGGTGCGATCTCGGCTCACTGCAACCTCAACCTTCTGAGGTTAAAGTGATTCTCTTGCCTCAGCCTCCCAAGTGGCTGGGATTACAGGCATCTGCCACCATGCTGGGGTAGAGACGGGTTTTGCTATGTTGGTTGGGCTGGTCTTGAGCTCCTGACCTCAGATCATTCACCCGCCTCAGCCTCCCAAAGTGCTGGGATTACAGGTGTGAGCCACTGCACCTGGCCTAGTTGAACAGCTTTTAAGTAGCAGAGTTAAGATCAATTTCCAGAGTTGTGTGACTTTCTTTCTTTCTCTTTCTTTCTTTCTTTCTTTCTTTCTTTCTTTCTTTCTTTCTTTCTTTCTTTCTTTCTTTCTTTCTTTCTTTCTCTCTCTGTCTCTTTCTTTCTCTCTCTCTTTCTATCTTTCTTTCTCCCTTTCTTTCTTTCTCCCTTTCTTTCTTTCTTTCTTTCTTTCTTTCTTTCTTTCTTTCTTTCTTTCTTTCTTTCTTTCTTTTCTTTTTCTTTCTTTCTTTCTTTCTTTCTCTTTCTTTCTTTCTTTCTCCCTTTCTTTCTTTCTTTCTTTCTTTCTTTCTTTCTTTCTTTCTTTCTTTCTTTCTTTCTTTCTTCTTTCTTTCTTTCTCTCTTTCTTTCTCTCTTTCTTTTTATTCTCTCTCTCCTTCCTTCCTTCCTTCCCTCCCTCCTTTCTCTCTCTTTCTCTTCCTTCCTTCCTTCCTTCCTTCCTTCCTTCCTTCCTTCCTTCCTTCCTTCCTTCCTTCCTTCCTTCCTTCCTTCCTCTCTTTCTCTCTTTCTTTCTTTATTTCCTTTTTTCTTTCTTTGTTTCTCGGAGTTTTGCTTTTGTTGCCCAGGCTGGAGTACAATGGTACAATCTTGGCTCGCTGCAACCTCCACTTCCGAGTTCAAGCAATTCTCCTGCCTAAGCCTCCCAAGTAGCTGGGATTATAGGCACATGCCACCATGCTTGGCTAATTTTTTGTATTTTTAGTAGAGACAGAGTTTCACCACATTGGTCAGGCTGGTCTCAAACTCCTGACCCCAGGTGATCCACCCACCTCGGCCACCCAAAGTTCTGGGATTACAGGTGCGAGCCACTGAACCCAGCCAAGTTGTGTGATTTCTAAGGCAATGAGCTGAAATGGTTTGCTATGAGATATATATGTATATGTATCTGTACATATATGTATACATGTACTTCTATAGATGTGTGTGTGTGTCAACTTATTATCAGTGCTTTGTTTTCTTCAACATACAGCTATTAACTACCTCTTTCTGTGTTTTTCTAGATCTCTTTTATATAGGTCTTGGAGATTTTCATACTCTGATCTGGATCTTTATTACAGGGGATATTATTTATTTCCCTTGATTTTATTCTTTTTTCTCTTTTTAGCTTCTGGAGCAAGATTGAATGTCTCTGACTGGTGAAGTAATTATTCTATAGCTAAAGCTGTAATGAGTTTAGACACACCTTCTGTTTCTTGTTTTTTTTTTTTTTTTTTCTCCATTTTAAAAAATGATGCCCCCTATATTCTGAGACTGACCTGTATTTCCTTAACCAAACCTGTGGCCCGGGATGCTGAGGACCATCAGGTGTGAATTGAGCATAAAAATAAATCCCAAAGCTGCTTTTGTCACCCTTGCATGCTGATCACTCTGCCCTCAGCAGGTATGGATGATGAGGCCACTTACAAATTCAAAGAAAGGCCAAACTGGCACAGTGAGTCATTGGATGTTGCTGGCACAGCTATAAAGGTCTAGTGGCCCAAGTTAGGAACCTGAATTCAAGCAGTGGGACAAATGAGTGTTTGGCATGCAGCTCATCATCTTAAGAGTTACTATCTTCTTGCCCTGGTGTTTCGCCCTTCCAGTGCCCCCTGCTACAGTCCATAAAGGATGGGACTTTGTTAAGGTAGGTGAAAGACTCAGGACCACATTATTATGTGGTGACCATTGTGGGTTCTTATTTCGTGTGTGTGTGTATGTGTGACTGCATGGTATAATGATAAATACATACATTAATATTATATATCAAAACATTTTATTCAATCTGTGTGTTCATTTTACTCTTCTAATTTTAAGAAAAAAGAATAATTTTTTGTAGCCCTTAAAAGTGTTTTTGGGCCCTAGTCACTGTGCTTTCTGTGCCTAATTCAGCCCCATTGCTCATCTCTCACTCTCTTAGTCTTCTAAATGGCATAGTGAACACTCCAGTTTATACGCCTCTGAGCCTGCTCAGTAGTGAGAGATCAGGGGAAATAATTCAAAAATTAATGTGACCTTCACATTGACTGAGTAATCTCTCAGTGAATCTACCAGACACTTTCCATTTCTAAAAAAAGTATGAATTTGTTCCAAACCTTTTAAGCATCCAAAATACCTAAAAAATGTTATAACTGGTTGCAGTCATGTATTTTGTAATTGTATAGGAACCTAGTCAAATTTCCTGCTAATGTTTAGCCCAGAACAATACAATAAGTCATTTGCTTCTTAGTGCCCAGCTCAGCTGATAATAAAACAAAGACATAAAAATGCAGTCATATAATTTAGGAAAAAAAACAGTCAATAGGTTTACATCAAGTACCCGTAAGAACTGTGGAATAGATCAAGCTGCACCAGATAGGAGCATTGCCCTTAAAGTATTTTGAGTGCAGCTAGGGTTCAAATATAGACAGAGAAAGCCTAATTACAATACAATGTGCTTTTTCTGTTTTTAGAAGTTTACATTTAATACACCAGACTGGCAGAAAAATCAGTGGAGACAAGGAATAGGTAAACAATGGGCTCTTTAAAAGTCGCTAAATGAAATGGAAGTAAATGCGAATGAAATGGGGGAATGCAGAACTAGCCAAATTTTATGTCCTGGAGTGATTGATTCTGTCCTGATTAAGAAAACCTCCATCAACTTCCATCGGTCAGAAAGACCAGAGGCCATCTTCCCTGGGCAATTCCCAGGTAATACCTTCATGTGGTTTATACTTGGGTTTCTCCATCCTACAACTTGGAAGCTTTTTCTTTTTAAAAAAAACGTTACAGCTTATCCAGGTTATTTTTATTCTGTCACCTGTCCTTAATGTCATTTCACTGTGGCATAAAGAATCAGGGATGGCTGCCATCATCTCACTGAGAACAGGAGACTTAGGAAGGCCAAACTAAGTACCATCCATCTGAGACCCTCAAAGAAGGATATGCCCAGGGTAATTAATATATAGGTCTTCCCTATTGACTCTTAGTACTCATCCTTCTTGATCTAATTCAGGACTATTTCCATCAATTTTTCCTGACCAAGAAGGAGTCGCCACTTCTTACCCAGGAGACACAAATACAGCTCCTGCAACAATTCCATCGGAATGGGACAGGCCGACTTGATATGCAAATGCATGGCCTGCTGCACCAGCCCCGCTGTGGGGTGCCTGATCGGTCCAACACCTCCATCTCACCAGGAAGATGCAAGTGGAATAAGTACACTCTAACTTACAGGTGCTTGTTATTAAGGTCTAGAGGATAATGTGTAGGGTGATGACCTCAAAGAGCTTTCTACCAGGTCTCTCCTGGAGGCACCTCTATTGTCTTCTGCTTTCATTGGCAGCCCACTCAAAGCCCAAAATCTCCCTCAGAGAAGACAATACTACCAGATCCCTTTCTAACTTCCTCTAACCATCTCTTTAGAAAGAAGACAGCATAACCACTATCCTTTCCCTTTGTTAAATCTTTTCTTTTTAATTTTAATGTGTGAGTGTGTGGATGGTTCTAAGGCACAATTTTGAAAGCTTAATTTCTGCCTAGGTTACTCTTTCTTTTGGGGATTCTAAATATATTTGAGATATCTAAAGCAAACAGTACTAAATTATGTAGAATGCTATACATTTTAATCTATGTAGAATACTGTATATTTAATTTAATTTAATTTAGTTCACATTGTTTTATTTACTTATTTTTCTGCAACCACCAGATAGGGTTGTTGTTCTGAGACTTTAGCTGACCTAAGAATAATGTAGGATATTGTTAAAATTCTTAGAAATCTATATTTACATGTTCAATTCCTTAAATTTCTGATTTAGTTAGTCTGAAATTAGCTCAACTTTATAAATGACCAAAATGAATCCTAAAACTATTAAATGATTCTCCTTAAAGTAGAATTATTCATGTTTAGAGCTAGGATAATTCCCATACCTCTGAACTTTTTCATTTAGAGATTACTTTCCTCAGGATTATCAATTACCCACATGATATGAAGCCATCCACAGTGAAAGACAGTATATATAAGGCAGTTTCCATTTGGAGCAATGTGACCCCTTTGATATTCCAGCAAGTGCAGAATGAAGATGCAGACATCAAGATTTCTTTCTGGCAGTGGGGTAAGAAATTGACATGGGAAGAAGGATATGTACATGCCCTGTGTAAAGGACAAAGGGTTTCCATCCTTAAACAAAAACTCAGTTCCTCTATTAAAGTTTCTGAGAAAAAAAGTCTGAAAAAACCCTAATGCAAAGCAAATCCTGTAACACAGGGCAGACACTTTTAGTAAAATGAAGCAATAAAAAAAGAAGTGGTATTGGCTGCAGTGTGAATATGGTGGGGGTATTGCACATTTTCCTTCCAAAAATGATGATGCATAGATCCCAAATCGATTGAAATGCTATTCAAAGTTGATCCAACCTACTTATAAAAACTTTCAGAGTTTAAATTCTCTTTCCCTTTTCCCCTACCATTTTGAAAAGAGGTTATCATTATTATTATTGTCTAACTTATAAGCTTTACTCAGTGTCTGCCATCTCTCTTTCCTTTTACCCTAGATAAGAGAGCAGGAAGATTTTTGGCCCCACCTTATTTCTCTGCATAGATAACGCCTTAACCCTTTCACATCCCCAGTGGTAGACTGTTGCACAGAATCCTAAGTCTCTGAGGCTTACTTAAGACTATTCTGGCCCTTGTTTCTCCCTCCATCCTCATCGTGACCATAGCTTCTGTCGTCCACAGCCCATGAAGATGGCTGGCCCTTTGATGGACCGGGTGGTATCTTAGGTCACGCCTTTTTACCAGATTCTGGAAATCCTGGAGTTGTCCATTTTGACAAGAATGAACATTGGTCAACTTCAAACACTGGTAAATGCCTCGTTTGGTGGGAATGCTAGAACTGTCTGGGAACCTGGGTTTCAGTGTTGATGGTCTCCATTTAGGGATCCAGAGTGGTCAGGGTGAGGTGGAAGATTTGGCTGAGGAATCAGTTTTTCTTCATAAGTGAGGAGTTGTGGGATCATTTCTGAACACAGAAGATCCCATAATAAACACATTGTCAGATTGTGGGGTTTTTTCCTCCTTATCTCTTTGCTTCTATTTATCAGTCCCTCAATTCTTTCCATGTGTCTTTTTTGCTTCAAGTTTATCTGTCCAAATATCTTGCCCTTCTGTTTTCTACTTACCTTCTTTCCCTCCTTGCCTACCTTTTCCTTTACCCTCTAACATTAGCCCTTTCCTCCTGTTCTGTTCTCTCCTTTTTCTTTGTTCTTTTTCACACACTTTCTGCATTCCCTATGCATAGTTAATTTTGTATTTTTTTTCTACAATTTTTCAGGATATAATCTGTTCCTGGTTGCAACTCATGAGATTGGGCATTCTTTGGGCCTGCAGCACTCTGGGAATCAGAACTCCATAATGTACTCCACTTACTGGTATCACGACCCTGGAACCTTCCAGCTCAGTGCCGATGATATCCAAAGGATCCAGCATTTGTATGGTCTGTGCTGTTCAAGGAAGAGAAGGGAGATCTGGGCAGGAAAATTCCACCTGAAATTTACTGGTTTTTTTTTCTTTTTTTCTTTTTTTTTTCTGTTTCCATAGGAGAAAAATGTTCATCTGACATGCCTTAATGCTGGCACAGAGGACTTATTCAACCTGTCCTTTCAGGGAATTTATTTGAGGACCAAAAACTCAAAGCACTACAGCAGCCTTGGCGATTGCTAGGATGAAGCCCTAAAGAATGCAACCCAGTCAGGTTAGCTGAACCAACACTCAAAACACTACTGAGTCACAATAAAGATTGTTTTAAAGAATAACATTTTGTCCTCACAATTTGATACGTCTCAGCATTTGCTATGTTCAACCACTGTGATCAGAGCAAGAAAGAAGTGTATATAACAGTGGAGAACTCTGGCAGAGATGGTCATGGGACTGCAAGAAAAGAAAGCATAAGGTTAGGAATAGACCTTTGCCTTTTACTACACAGGTAGAGTTTAAGGAATGTTATTTTCTATGCTGTATTTAATATGCCAGTTATTGAGACCAATTGGTTTAGTGGCTTATCTAGTTATTAGCTATGAAACTTTGGTTAAATCACTTAACCAAATCTGGCAATAAATAAAGAAAAGAAAATGGCATTCCAAACTTGAGTTTATTCCAGAAAGACAACATTGATATTTGAAAATAAATCAATATAATTAATCTCATTAACATGATATTAAAGAAAAATAATATGTATCATCAAAGCATGAATTTCAATAAACCCAAAATAATTTTATAAAATTCATCATACATTTTTGACAAAATCCCTTATCACATGAAAAATAGAAGATGACCACATTCTTTGATAAAAGCAGGTACAAAAAATCTTAGCAAACATACTTAATGATGAAATGTTAATAACCATACCTGTGATATCTGCAAAAAGAAAAGTAAACAATTTTTATCCCTTCTCCCCAAAATGCACTGGAGATCTTATCCAATGCAACAAAGCGATAAATATAGAGAAAGATAATGAAGATTTTAAATAAGAGAGAAAGAAGCTGACATTACTTGTGGAGGTGTGATTTGGTGCAAAATAAGACCTTAGAGACTACAGGTCACTTATTAAAAATAAAAAATAAGTTCAGAAGTTCTTCTGAAAAAAGACAAATTAGCTTTATTTTTACATAACAGTCCCAAAGACTTAGAAAAAAAATTAATCATGCTATTTACATTAGCACAATTGAATGCCAAATATGTGAGAATAAACCTAGTGTAAAATATGTAACCTCCAAACAGAGGAGTATAAGATAATATTGAGAAAAAATAAAGACCTTAATTAATTGAAGTTCCTGTTCTTGGATTAGTTGTCTTATATTCTAAACATGTCAATTCTCCCCAGATGGATCTATAGATTCAACACATTCTCAATAATAGTCTCAATATATATCTTGATAGAAATAGATAATCTGTTTCTAAAATTTATAAATAAATGCAAAGAGGTAGGATAGCCAATATGCAAAGAAAAAAAAATGTGTTGGGAGATCATGCTTCTTACCAAGCACTGAGGAAGTAGCAATGAACTAGATAGTAGGTTTTGCCTTTAAAGTGCTTAGTATGCCTCCTTAAAACCTGTTGCTTAATAAATGCTTATTAAGCACATGACTAATAAACAACTTTGTTCAGTGAAATGTGGTAAACCTCTTATAATGGAAAGCCTTATCATTGCACTTCATCATCATTGTTCTGTACAATGCCCCTAATTAAAGCTGAAATTTCAGTATTCTTCTGGATCACAGTAATTATCATACATTTACTTTCTTATACTCATTTGAGAAAACTATTAAATTTGAAAGAAAGAACTAAGACTAGTGGATGAAAACAGGGATGCTTTTCTACTATTTTCAGTTTATGATCATATGCTCTTGCCATACCTGTGATTAAGGGCTTTCTGTGGCCATTTCATCTCTGGGGATCCAACAGACTCTGACACCAATCCCTAATTTTCTTTGCCAGGAGAAACCAGGAGTATTTATAGAGAGGGTGGAAGCATTCAAGCCTCACTACTCACAGATTCAAAGGTTTTCAAAACCTGAGGTTCATAGAGAATCAAAATTGTAGCATCTTTAATCAGTACAGGTTTGACTTTCAGGTAGAAATGGGAACTTTTCTTAGGTGAGAGATAAGCCAATAAGAGCAACAACTTAAACCATAGAAACACAAACAGAAATTAGAAGAAAGAAACAGCCAATCAAAGGGACTGGAAAAAATAGAGGATTACATACTGAAAAGACACAAATTTAGGTAAAAACAAAATAGAAAAAAATGGAAGCGGGAAGGAGACTAGAAAAGATAGTAAAGATATTTCTACACATAAAATGAGACAGAGAGAGAGAAAGCCACAGACGTGGGAACAGAAAGAAAATACAACTTTACATATAGTGAAGAAAAGTTTAGTCAGAGAATGACAAAATGGAACTGTGGATCATTTGAGAAATGGGCTATTGATTGCAAATTAACTAGGCATATTGATTCAATTGTGTTATGTTTAAATTTCAGGTAAGTGTTAATTTTTAGATTATAAATATTAGTTGGCAGATTTTAGCGTAGTTTGTATGTGGATATAGTTTACTAAAGAGAGTAAAATTATGAGAAAGATGATGTACCATTTATGCAAAAGGAAAAAAGAATTATTGTCATCTGTGAAAAAAATTAAATTTATTACAATATTATAATATACCAATAATTGTCAGCGATTTTAAGATAAGCGATAAGCTGATAAGCAGAGAATAGGTTTTGAGAACTGCAGCTAGGATACTAGAGAGGCTGTAAAAAAAAAATGGTCTTATCCTCAGTAGTTCTCCCTTAATTACCTGGAATAGGTGAATGTGTGACATAAGCCGATTCATGCCTCTGCCCTTTGAAACAGTCTTGCTGTTACTTTCAGTTCTTTTCTATTATTTCTCTTTCAACCTCAGTGCGATTAAATTGTACTAAAATCAACAAGAACCACAAAGAATCATTGTCAATGACCTAGAAATAGAGCCAAAAGAAAATGAATAGAGAAAAGACAATAAAGGGGTTTTAAAAAGTGAAAGACATGACAGATGTGTCAGTGAGAGAGTAATAAAGGGAAAGTACACACAGAAAGAGAGACTGGAAAGGGGTTTTGGGGGCCCGGGTAGTGGAGGAAATGCGGAAAAGTAGCTCAAAGAGTACAAACTTGCAGTTACACAGGAAGAATAAATCTAGAGATCTAATATACAGCATGACCACAGTTCATAATATTGTAGAATGGGAACTCTTTTCAGGTGAGGGATAAATCAATGAGATAAAGCAGTGAGTTAATAATATTGTAGAAATGGGAACTCTTTTTAAGTGAGGGATAAACCAATATGAGCAAGAACTAAAACCACGGAAACTGTATACTGAGAATTTGCCAAGAGAGTAGAGCTTAGGTGCTCTTACCATACACATGCACGTGTGTGCACGCACACACACACATGCACACAGTAATGATCATTTCACTATGTATCTGTGTGTGTGTGTGTATATATATGTATATCAAGTCATCATTCTGTACACCTTAAACATACACAGTTAAAAATTAATAGGGAGTACAAACAGAAATATTCCTGCCTGTCCTAACTTCAAATCTGTTGGCCAGTCTACAACTGAAGTTTTCTAAACCTTGAAATCTGCACATAGGGCACTTGCACATAAAGCAGGGAGAAAGACAATTCTAAAGAGTGGTGATCCACTTTGTTCTTTGCATCCTATGTGATTTATTTCAGGGTTGAAAGAATTAGAGGAGAAAACGTATAATGTTTTCCTGGCATGGGGTAAAAATAAACTACTTCACTGTGTCCATAGTTTTCTCTTTTCTTTTCTTTTCTTTCTTTCCTCTTTCTAACCTTTCTCTCTCTTTCTTTCTTTCTTTCTTTCTTTCTTTCTTTCTTTCTTTCTTTCTTTCTTTCTTTCTTTCTTTCTTTCTTTCTTTCTTTCTTTCTTTCTTTCTCTTTCTTTCCTTCTTTCTTTTCTTTCTTCCTTCCTTCCTTCCTTCCTTCCTTCCTTCCTTCCTTCCTTCCTTCCTTCCTTCCTTCCTTCCTTCCTTCCTTCCTTCTTTTTCTTCTTTCTCTCCTATCTCTCACTCTGTGTGTGTGTGTGTTCTATATATTTCAATGTTAATACCTATATCATTTTTATGAACTCAACTCTACAATAGGAGGTCAAAACAATTTTCCGAGTGAGCAGGAAGAAAAAATAAAGTCAGCTAGTGATATGAAAGACAGGAGAGGAAAATTTTGCTTAGGGGTAAAGTGTCATGCGCGTCAATGTGAAGAGACCACCAGACAGGCTTTGTGTGAGCAATAAAGCTTTTTAATCACCTGGGTGCAGGTGGGCTGAGTCCAAAAAGAGAGTCAGTGAAGGGCGATAAGGGTGGGGCCGTTTTATAGGATTTGGGTAGGTAAAGGAAAATTCCAGTCAAAGGGGGGTTGTTCTTTGGCGGGCAGGAGTGGGGGTCACAAGGTGCTCAGTGGGGGAACTTTTTGAGCCTGGATGAGCCAGGAAATGGAATTTCACAAGATAATGTCATTGCTTAAGGCAAGGACCAGCCATTTTCACTTGTTTTGTGGTGGAATGTCATCAGTTAAGGCGGGGCAGAGCATTTTCACTTCTTTTGTGATTCTTCAGTTACTTCAGGCCATCTGGGCACATACGTGCAAGTCACGCGCAAGTCACAGGGGATGTGATGGCTTGGTTTTGCCTCAGAGGTCTGACATAAAGAAAAATAAATGCTCTAAACACATACTCTGCTGGTTACAAAGAATTTGATGGGTAGCTTACTGCTTTATTTAAGACAAGGGTCTCAAATGAAAGCTTCATTCAGATTGCTTAGGCTGCAGAAGAGTACCAGGGTAGGTTCTGACTCATAGAAGGTGGAGGATTCCTGAACTTCGGTAAAAGTAGAGAAAGAGACAAATCCTCCCTATTACATGGAGAAGATGGCTTTGTGATTTCTTTTGTTCCTCAGATATAGATTCTAAGTCAAGCCCTCTTTGGAATTCTAGGTTGTGCAGTCTAAGAACTTTCAGTCTTCACGGTATGAAATTGAGATAAGAATCAGTCAAGGAATTTTTAAAATAAAGCTTTTTATTAAATATAATGGAGCTAATGAAAAGAAACAGCTAACTAACTGGAGCCTTGTGATATGAGTTTGAGACCACATTTGAAAATATTTTTACTTTAGGATGAGGCTAAGTCTTGTCTTAATCTTTCCAAAGATCAGAAACTAAAAGTCCAGAAGGAGGGTTGAGGGAATGGCTGAGATGTCGCTACAGAGAGATGTTGCTGAAATCTATGAGGCCCAGACTCTAAGGGACAAGGTAAGT
The DNA here is from genome assembly GCF_047675955.1 of Chlorocebus sabaeus. Lineage (NCBI taxonomy): Eukaryota > Metazoa > Chordata > Mammalia > Primates > Cercopithecidae > Chlorocebus > Chlorocebus sabaeus. The sequence continues at coordinate 66,993,954 of NC_132904.1, read as the reverse complement.
AAATAATTTTCTTAGGGACAGTCAATGGAACTAGACAGGGCTAAAATAAAGAACTAGCTAACAGAAGGGGCAGAGAATCTCATAATGCTCAGCTATTGTCCCCAGTGCCATCAACACAGTATGATATAGCAAGGGTAACATTGGTATCCAGCACAGGCAGGGAGGCTATTACAATAAAAATTGCCAAGGGAAAGTAAAGCCAGATGTTAGCATCATATTTTGAAACACTCAGAAAGAGCTTGATTGTTTCTAAGAGGCACTGATAGTGAATATTTAAGGCCTAAATTCTGGATTGCCATGATTTCACAGAAGTAGGTGCAAGTGGGTCAGAAAATTAAGAACCACTTAATATTTGGATTGACGATTCTTTTAAAAATGGTATTAAAAGCATCATTTGGAAAGATAAATCAATCAATTAAAAAAACAATGAATAGAAATAAAGTGGAAAAGTACCTCTTTTTTTTTTTTAATTTATTTATTATTATTAAACTTCAAGTTGTAGGGTACATGTGCACAACGTGCAGGTTTGCTACATATGTATACTTGTGCCATGTTGGTGTGCTGCACCCATCAACTCGTCATTTACATCAGGTATAACTCCCAATGCAATCCCTCCCCCCTCCCCCCTCCCCATGATAGGCCCCAGTGTGTGATGTTCCCCTTCCCGAGTCCAAGTGAAGTACCTCTTTAAAACGTGTAATAGATAACTGTTAAATGCACTGTTCTCATTTTGTGGAAGAGCAGAAAGGGAAATGTCTTTAATGGACTTTTATAGTTACATTGTGATGTTATGGCCTAAAGATTTATTTTCAAACTATTTAAACTCTTATTTCACACACACACACACACACACACACACTCACACATATATATAGTTATTTTTTACCATGAATTTTTTAAAAATCAGGAATAGTTGTTATACTAAACAGCTCAAAACTATGTTCAATAAAGCATGCTGGGATTATGGATTCTGCTTCTTATGTTTATGCTCTCTTTTCATATATGGGGTATTTATCTTGTATTATTAAAATATTAAATATTTAAAATGTTTAAATATTATAAATCATTAAATAAAAATACATCTGAATAGAAATTATGTTGAGCCCATGGGATCAATTCAATTGTCATGACTGAAAAGATAGCCTAGAAGCAATAACTGATTAACTCAAGAACATTGGCCAGAAGCTCATACAAATCCATCGACATTCACTCTGACTTTTCTCTATTTTAATCTTTATAATAATTAGTAAAGTTTTTTTCTCTGTTCTCATGTTGCTTAAATTCTTTAGTGTCTTCAATGAAAATCCAACATATTTCTTGCCAAAGATGACCATATTTGTGTAGTCCACATTTTTGTTCCAGAATTTGGTGCTCCTTAGTAATAGGAAATATTTTTTACATAGGGCCGTCAAGAGATACCACCTTCCCTCCTCTGTGAGGTTAGAGGAAAGACGTATTTTTGTCCTGATTCCATTGTTTGTACTCAAAAGAGATAACTTTGAGGGATCAGGAAGAAAAACACGAACCATTCCTCACTATTTGCTGAGTTACTCAAGATCACTATGGTAGACTGGAATAACAGTGATGCTATGGAGCCCATGTTTATCTTGAGGGGTTTTCCTGGACTGGAGTATGCTCATTCTTGGCTCTCCATCCTCTTCTGTCTTGCATATTTGGTAGCATTTATGGGTAATGTTACCATCTTCTCTGTCATTTGGACAGAATCCTCACTCCATCAGCCCATGTATTACTTTATTTCTATTTTGGCAGGAAATGACCTGGGGATGTCCCTGTCTACACTTCCCACCATGCTTGCTGTGTTATGATTGGATGCTCCAGAGATTCAGGCAAGTGCTTGCTATGCTCAGCTGTTCTTCATCCACACATTCACATTCCTGGAGTCCTTATTGTTGCTGGCCGTGGCCTTTGACCGTTTTGTTGCTATCTGCCATCCACTGCATTACCCCACCATCCTCACCAACAGTGTAATTGGCAAAATTGGTTTGGCCTGTCTGCTGCGAAGCTTGGGAGTTGTACTTCCCACACCTTTGCTACTGAGACACTATCAATACTGCCATGACAATGCTCTCTCTCATGCCTTCTGTTTGCACCAGGATGTTTTGAGATTATCCTGTACAGGTGCCAGGATCAATAGCATTTATGGGCTTTGTGTAGTCATTGCCACACTAGATGTGGATTCAATCTTCATACTTCTTTCTTATGTTCTGATTCTTAATACTGTGCTGGGTATTGCATCTCGGGAAGAGCAGCTAAAGGCACTCAACACATGTGTATCCCATATCTGTGTGGTGCTCATCTTCTTTGTGCCAGTTATTGGGGTGTCAATGGTCCATCGCTTTGGGAAGCATCCGTCTCCCATAGTCCACATCTTCATGGCAGACATCTACCTTCTTCTTCCCCCAGTCCTTAACCCTATTGTCTATAGTGTCAGAACAAAGCAGATTCATTTAGGAATTCTCTGCAAATTTGTCCTAAGGAGGAGGTTTTAAGTAACCTCTATACTCCAACTTTTCCACTGAAAATCTCATGGAAGTTATTTTAGTATATGAAAAGTAAAATATCTGGGCATTGCTCATCTGATTAATATCCTAATTCTTTTACTTCTTATATATGTAATTTCAGTTAATCTTTAATGAATTTGAAACTCAGGATTTTTTTGGACAAATTGTGACAACCATGGCCTTATGTTGTCCCCAGATCATTACAAGACTTATAATAGAAAATGTGTGTGCGAAGTCAAGTTTTTTGAAAACTATACAAAATTATTAATGTTATTAAGTTGTGATTGTTGTTAATGATAATAATAGTGTATCTTTTCTTCCTAAATGTAACTGTATTTATATTGTTTCTCATATTAATTATCTAAAACTCAGAAATCAATCTCTATCTCTTTTACTAATACTGCTGCCCATATTTTGTTTCTCATCTTACAGTGTCATAACTGCTTATAAAAAAAATTTGAGTTCTTAGGGCAAGTTTGGAACTTGAGTTCCTGACAGGATTTCGAACTGCTGCTGTGGCTGTTTGCTATGTACAAGTTCTAATCTCATCACTTAGTGATGTGTCCTCTCTCTCATTGCTATTCTAGATCTATCAGCTTCCTCAATTTGCCAGCAAATACTGGCTTAGATACATGGGAGTGTTACCAAATATAGTTTCAATTGCTTGCCACTTGCAAAATCAAATAACAAGGATGAAGATGGTAAGAATAAAGTTACTATTCCAGAGCTTAGTGATGAGTCAGGGCCAGATTTGACACTTCAGCATTCTGGGCAGAAAGCAGGGTTTTAATAAGATAAATTTTAGTGTTCTGGCCATGCAGAAGGCACATAGACTTGTGGGGTCTATATGGCTTGCTCATGAATGTTTATCTTGAGTCATCTGGTGGGTCATCCAGTGGTCTGGCCCGTGGGGGAGAATTTGGTAGGGTGCTTGGTTTAAGACTTGGTCTATGGAACTTCTTTTTCTTTCCTTTTTTTTCTTTTGAGACTGAGTCTTGCTCTGTCACCCAGGTAGGAGTTCAATGGCACAATCTCTGCTCACTGTAACCTTTGCCTCCTGGGTTCAGCAAATCTGCTGCCCCAGACTCCCAAGCAGCTGGGATTACAGGCATGTGCCAACATCCCTGGCCAATTTTTATATTTTTAGTAGAGGCGGGGTTTCACCATGTTGGCCAGGCTGGACTCGAACTCCTGACCTCAGGTGATCCGCCCACCTCAGCCTCCCAAAGTGCTGGGATTACAGGTGTGAACCCCCTCAACTGGCTGGCCTATGGAACTTCTAAGCAAACATAGAGTAATATAAGGAAGTTGTGCTTGCAGGTGGTTTGGCCAGTGGAAAAAAAGGAATGTAAAAGTTGTAATTGCATTCCTAAAGAGCAAAGTAAGAGATGAGGAAAAAGGGGAAAAAAATTGTAAAATATATATATATATTTTTAAGAAAATGGGGTACTCAGTTACAGGAATTGCTGAAGAAAGCCTGACAGTACATGTATAAACATCTGGGCAATTGTGTTGACTCTGTTTAATAGTATGGGATACAATTTTATGTCTTAATTTGTGAATGGATTGAGAGCTGTGCACAATCTCAATCCTCATCTTTTAATAGTACTTTTACCCCTTGTTCTACATGCCTGTGTGGATCTGTATTGTGTTTTTACCAATTTATTTTTGATAACCCATTACTTTTTCTTTCTCTTTTGTTAGAATGAACTATAGATATGTTTTTATGGGTGATATTTTGTTATTTCATATAAATTCACTTTCTTTTCAGCTGTATTGCAGACTTTTTGAATATGGGGCCATGTCTATTACCTTATCACAGCACTATACAGCTGGTCTTCCCCAGCAGTCATGAGTACTCATTAAATAGTTGAAATAACTATTATAGTTATTGCTGTTAGTACTGTGGATATATAAACAGCAAACTGCATAGTGTTAATGTTAAATAATGAATGTTTAATAGTGAAGATACATAGATAAGAGATTAGTAAAATTAAGTGTAACCAATGATATTACTGGAACAGGTACATTTGATAATATTGATATATTAATAAGTGATCAATTTAAAATACAAAAAAATTAGCCAGGTGTGGTGGTGGGCACCTGTAGTCCCAGCTTCTAGGGAGGCTGAGGCAGGAGAATGGCATGAACCCGGGAGGCGGCAGAGCTTGCAGTGAGCGGAGATCGCGCCGCTGCACTCCAGCCTGGGCGACAGAGCAAGACTCCGTCTCAAAAATATATATATATATAAAAATAAGTGGTCAATTTTACTTGAGGATGTAGGAATCAAAAATTAGAGTAGTTGACACTTTCACTGTGCATTATGGGTCCAATTCATTCTTGAGCAATTGAACACAGTTGGAAATAAAGCGGTGCGCCGAAGCTGGCACCTAAGAGACAATTGTGTGTATCTTGTTCTGCTTTTGTGCTTTGTAATGTCATATAGGTAGTTTGAAATTGGTTATGATGGAAATATTTAAACCACAGAAACTGGTAAACATTATATATCAGGGCTTTAAAAATTTTTCTTAGACACAGAAAAATAGGTGGTTAACAACATATCACTGGGAAAGGTATTCTAGAAAGAGAAGGTAACATGAAGAAAGCAAAGAGGTTAGAAAGAGTATGAGTTAGTAGTATTCTTCAGTCTGACTTAAAACTTACTCAAAGCATTTTGCATTTCCTCCCACAAAGAAAAGGGCTCTGACATGGGCCATGATGGGCAAACATATGTAGTTTCAGCCCCATTTCAATGAAAGACTTGTAGCCCCAGCTGCTAGCAGTGAGTCCAGTAGAAAGTCTTCAATTTTTTTTTTTCATTTTTTCAGGAATTGCCTCAGCTGGAGAAATGAGCATTGCCTGGGGTCATCCACTGACCCATTCAATGACTAAGGTAGAAAGTTGGAAAGGTCTGGCCCCTTCAGCCCAGTGAAGAAAATATTTACTGCTTTCAGGCCTGATTTACAGCTCAACTTTTCCTTCTGCGCAATCCTACCCACTTTCATTTCTTTTTATTTTTAAGATGATTATCCCAGGATTCTCTTATTAAATAAACTGCACACTAAATTTTACCTCAAAGTTTGCTTCCCAGAGAACCCTGAAATGAGAAGTTCTCAGAAAACCTGTGACATATAGGTGTTAGGGTTGGCTAATATCCAAGTCTCATGGCTTCAAATATATTACTGGTCGAAGGTATTCAAGTTACCAGTGGCAAATCCATATGGGTCTGTAGCAATCTCAATTCTTGCCTCCTCAGAAGAAAGAAATAGACTGAGGGGCATAAGGCAGAGAAATAAATCAAGGCAAGTTTTGAGCAGGAGTGGAAGTTTATTTAAAAATGCTTTAGAAGAGGCAAAAAAGGAAAGTACACGTGGAAGAGACCCAAGTGAGTAAACTGAAGGATAAGTGCTGTGTTTAACCTCAATCCTAGGAGTTTATAGGTTGGTCCCTTTCCCGTGATCCTTCCCTTAGAGTGGGCTGCCCACATGCACAGTGCCCTCCTCACCCTTAGGAAGTGAGCATGCCCAGTGTGTTCAGGAAGTTGTACGCATGCCCATTCGAGGCTTTCTTCCCTTTCTCGGTGGTGTGCCCTCAGAAGGTCATACTCCTTCATTTTGTCTCTTAATGCACATGTCTGGAAAGTTGCTTCCTTTTGGCATCTGCATTCTATTAGCAGTTTAGTGCAACAGGTGTAGACCATCAGGAAATGGCCTCTCCCTGGTGCAAGCTGCCAATTTATCACTTTTAGAGAGGCAATATGATAATTGCCCAACCATTGCCTAACATTCCTAGTGGGTGTGGTAGAGCCCTCTCCTGCCCAACTCATGCCTGTCTAACTACCTGTAATATAAGAAAGATAAAATAAAAATCTCAAGGATGCCTTTTTTTGAAGGCAGATGAAACAGGGTAAGAATTCAAGAGCAAATAGCCATGTTTTTAAATCTCTTAAGTTTCAAGCAGAAGACCAAACACAGTGTATAAACCTGGAGAACTAAAAATAACCCTGTAACTCAAGTTGACATTGTGAGATGTATGTATACAACAATCTTCTACACTCCATGTACTTTTTTTTTTTTTTTTGAGACAGAGTCTTGCTATGTCACCCAGACTGGAGTGCAGTGGCACGATCTTGGCTCACTGCAAGCTCCACTTCCTGGGTTCACACCATTCTCCTGCCTCAGCCTCCCAAGTAGCTGGGACTACAGGTGCCCACCACCACACCTAGCTAATTTTTTTTTTGTATTTTTGGTAGACACAGGGTTTCACCATGTTAGCCAGGATGATCTCGATCTCCTGACCTCATGATCCACCCACCTCGGCCTCCCAAAGTGCTGGGATTAGAGGCGTGAGCCACCATGCCCAGCCTGTACTTTCTTAATAGTATGTCTGATGACTAGAAATGCTCTTAATTTTAATTAAGTCCAATGTATAAATTTGATTTATGTTTAGTGCTTTTTATATATTTTTAAGGAGATATTTGCCTGTCCTGTCACTCACGATCCAGTAGGAAGACATAAGTCACACAGTAATTTGAATAGGGTTTGTAAGTGCAAATACTTACTAATTTCGTAAGGAAATCAACTTTAAAGAAGGTAAAGACAATTCTGAGTAATACCCTGGAGCTAAGGGATAATATGGAAAGAAAAAACAAACTTGGAAAATGGGGAAGGTACTCCCAAGCCTGAGGTGGAAACTTCATTTGAAAATGAATAGTCTTAGCATACTGGATGCCAGAAACGGTCATTACATTGCATGTGTGGAGAAAGACACCTCTGTGGGGTATAGGTGAACCAAGGCTGATAGACTAAGATTCCTTTTCAGGACTGAGTAGAAGGAAGCATCAGATCGGCTGAGGCTTGTAGGGAGGGAACTATAGTTGTCATTGGCAAGCAAATGATAATCCCTCTTTGAAGTACAGGTGGGCAGCAAATCAGTTTGGACTGACAAACTGGAAATACCCTTCCAGGGTCCAAATAGGTTACATCTGGGAAGCCAGCCCCTAGAGTAACTGCAAGATTCAGTAAGAGTCTAGTCATATGGGTATTGTTGGAATTTGATAGGGTGAATATTACTAAATATTTCTCATACATGCCTCTGGTTTTTGCACTGTAGAAGTGACAATAATCAGAGAAGTACACAAGAATTTCTCCTACAAGCGTCCCTGCAGCACCCTCTGCTGGCCAAGTTTAACATCATGAATCTGTGAAGGAAAAAATGTCCATTGAGCCCAGTTCCACTGTTGCCGAGTAAGCAATGAAGTCCATATTTGAAACTGGGACAATAAATAAACAACTGACACATTTACTGATATTATCAATGATATTCTTCTGTGTAATTTTTGAAAGTTGTAAGGCTTTGCTTTTGATGTTTCTAAATACAACACATGTAAAATTTTTTTTTTTATGAATGATGAGGTAAGGTCAAGGCATATTTTTTTTTGATACGGATACATAGTTCAATCAGAACTGTGTAGAAGAAAATAAAAATTGAAGGACCTCCCCAAACTTGTGCAGAAGTGAAGACTAAGTCCTGAAGCTGAATCATTGCAACACTCTCTTCCACATGAATAACTGCTACTAACATTGTATATCAGCCAGATTAGAAAGGTAAATGGCCTCAGGCATCTGGGAAGGGCTACCCACAGATCATTCATAAGTAAATTCTTTGCTTGCCTCCCATAAACAACGACAGGCTAATTGTAACTTTAGGTCCACAATCTAGGTCTAGCTCCTAAAACTCCACACCGATTATGTTGCTTACAAGTTTATCTTCCCAGGTGCAGAAAAAAGTCAGGATTCATTTTCTTCATCTACCCAGAGACAGACTACATAATTGAGTCTTCCTTTGCTCCCTTTCTCACTTCAGACATTCACCTTATGTTAGGTAAAATGTAGATTTACTGAACACTAACTAAAGTCTCAGGAATGTAACTGTTTCCCCTACTGCCCAACCTACATGCCTCCCCCTTCCCCCTTTTAAGGAAATGTATAAACACACAACTTCCGGAAAACCTTTGTGGAAATAGCCACAGATGTGTCGGTGACTTTTGTTTTTCCCAGAAGCACCCTAAAGCTGGCTTAATAAACCTCAATGATTGAGACTTATGCCTCAGTGACTCATTTTGGTTTTCAACCATTTATTGAATAAAGCATTATTCATCCCCTGTACTACAGTGCTTCTATTGTCATATGGTGTAAATGTATATATTTGGGTCTATTTCTGGTATTTCTCTTCTGTTCCATTGGACATAATTTTCTATCATTGCACCAATCCATGACTGTTGTTAATTATGATTTTATGTTAGGTTTTGTTATAAGGTAGTGTGAGGGCTACTTCTTCAAATGCCCTTAACTATGTTGGTATTTGATATGGTTAGGGTTTTTGTCCCCACTGAAATCTCAACTTGAATTGTAATTTGCATTATCCCCATAATCATCATGTCAAGGGAGAGACCAGGTGGAGGTAATTGAATCATGGGTGCTGTTTCCCCCATGCAGTTCTTGTGATAGTGAGTGAGTTCTCACAAGATCTGATGTTTTTATAAGAAACTCCTTACCCTTTGCTTGGCACTTCTCCTTCCTGCTACCTTGTGAAGAAGGTGCCTTTCTTCCCCTTCCCCTTCTGACATGATTGTAAGTTTGCTGAGGCCTCCCCAGCCATGCTGAACTGTTAGCCAATTAAACCTCTTTCCTTTATAACTTAACCAGTCTCAGGCAGTTCTTTATAGCAGAATGAAAATGAACTAATACAGTAAATTGGTGCCAGGAGTTGAGTGCTGCTATAAGGATACATGAAAATGTGGAAGTGGCTTTGGAACTGTGTGACAGGTAGAGGTAGGAACAGTTTGGAGGACTCAGAAGAACACAGAAAAAAATGTGTCTTCCTGGAGACTTGGAGGGCTTAGAAGATAGGAAGATGTGGGAAAGTTTGGAACTTCCTAGAGGCTTGTTGAATGGCTTTGATGAAAACACGGTTAGTGATATGGACAATGAAGTCCAGGCTGAGGTGATCTCAGATGGAGATGAGGAATTTGTTGGGAACTGAAGTAAAGGTGTCTTTACTCTTGCCATGTGTTAGCCAAGAGACTGGTGACATTTTGCCCTGGCACTACAGATCTGTGGAACTTTCAACTTGAGAGAGATAATTTAGGGTATCTGGCAGAAGAAATTTCCAAGTGGCAAAGTGTTCAAGAGGAAGCAGAAAATAAAAGTTTGGAAAATTTTCAGCCTGGTGATGTGATAGAAGAGAAAAACTCATTTTCTGGGGAGAAATTCAAGCTGCTGCAGAAATTTGCACCAGTAATGAGGAGCCAAATGTTAATCACCAAGACAATGGGGAAAATGTCTCCACAGCATGTCAGAGACCTTCATGTCAGCCCCTCCCATCACAAGCCCAGAGGCCTAAAAGGAAAAAACGGTTTCATGGACCAGTCCCAGGACACCCGCTGCTCTATGTAGCCTTGGGACATGGTACCATGTGTCCCAGAAGCTTCAGCTTCAGCCATGACTAAAAGGGGCCAAGGTACCACTTGTGCTATTGCTTCAGAGGGCACAAGCCTCAAGTCTTGATGGCTTCCACATGGTATCAAGCCTGTGCATTCAGAGAAGTCAATAATTGAGGTTTGGAAACCTCTGCCTCGATTTCAGAAGATGTATGGAAATGCCTGGATGCTCAGGCAGAATATTGCCACAGGGGTGGAGCCCTCATGGAGAACCTCTCCTAGGGCAGTGCACAAGAGAAATGTGGGGTCAGAGCCCCAACACAGGGTCCCCACTGGGACATTGCCTAGTGAAGTTTTGAGAAAAGGGCCACCATCCTCCAGACCCCCAGATTGGTAGATCCAACAACAGCTTTCATTATGCACCTAGAAAATCCACAGATACTCAACAGCTACCCATGAAAGCAGCCAGGAAGTGGGCTGTACCCTGCAAAGCCACACGGGCAGAGCTTCCCAAAACCATAGGAGCACACCTCTTGCATCAACATGACCTGGATATGAGTCAAAGGTGATCATTTTGAAACTTTAAGGTTTAATGACTGCCCTGTTGGATTTGAGAATTGCATGGGGCCTGTAAGCCCCTTTATTTTGGCCAATTTATCCCATTTGTAAGGAGTATATTTACTCAATGCCTACATTCCCATTTTATCTAGGAAGTAACTAACTTGCTTCTGATTTTACAGACTCATAGGTGGAAGGGTCCTGTCTTGTAAACTCAGATAAGACTTTGGACTTGAATTTGTGGGTTAATGCTGGAATGAAGTAAGACTTTGTGGGACTATTGGGAAGGTATGATTGGCTTTAAAATGTGAATAGGACATGAGATTTGCAAAGGGCCAAGAGCAGAATTATATTGTTAGGTTTTGTGTCCCCACCCAAATCTCATCTTGAATTATAATCCCCATAATCCCCACATCTCTAGGGAGAGAACAGGTGAAGGTAATTGAATCATGAGTGCAGTTTGCCACATGTAGTTCTCATGATAGTGAATGAGTTCTCACAAGATCTGATGGTTTTATAAGGGGCTCTTTCTCCTTCGCTCAGCACTTCTTCTTTCTGCCACCTTGTGAAGAAGGTGCCTTGCTTCCCCATAGCTTCCTGCCATGATTAAACTGTGAGTCAATTAAAACTCTTCCCTTTATAAATTACCCAGTCTAGGGTAGTTCTTTATAACAGTATGAAAATGAACTAATGCAGATTTTGTGTTTATATATTAAGTTTTATATAAAATATTAAATTTCTACAAAATTCTAAACTCAATTTGTAAACTAATTTAAAGTGATTAGCCACTTTTATTTTATGAAGTCTTCTAATCTGTCAACAGAATACATCCCTTGATTGAAAAAATTTGTCTTAAGTTTCTCTCAATAATATTTGAAATTTTAAGTGTGGAAGTCTTGTACTTCTTTTACTAGGTTTTTATGTCTCTGTATTTTTGACACCATTATAAGTATTATACTTTAAACTTCAATTTCTACTTGCTTTTGGATATAAGCATATCCTTTTTGGATATAAAAAAGATATCTACCTACCCTGATCAATTAACTTATTGATTCTCATTACTTATAGTGAGAGTATTTTGCATACAGTTCAACAATATTGTCTGTGAGTAATGATGAGGCTTTATTTATTTCCTTCTAATCTTAGTATCTTTTATATCTTTTATTCACCCAATTGTCTTGACTGAGGCTGTAGTAAATTTTAGAACTGAGTATAGTGAGTACATTCTTCTTTCTGATCTCTGGGAAAAATAACTTTAGTATTTGATGTTCATTGTACTTTTTAAAAGGTCAAGGAAATACACTTCTATTTCTAGTTTAATATATTTGTGTGCTATCAGTATTAAATTTAGCATTTTTATCATAAATCTAGATTATTAAATTATTTTCTTCTTCTTGTGTTAGTATAATGAATTATATCATGTGATTTTTGCATGTTCTATGTATTCAATGCCTGAATTAAATTCAATAGGATCAAGTGTGTGTGTGTGTGTGTGTATGTGTAATCACACACAGATTAGATTTAGATTTGGTAATACTTTATTTTATATTTTATAGTCAATTTTATGGGATATATTCATCTTTAATATTTATTTTCCTTTTTAGTTGATGCACAATATTTTACATATTTATGAGGTATATGTGATATTCTGTTACATGCATAGAATGAGTATTTGTATGTGTTGGGAACAACTTAAGTCCTCTCTTCCAGCCACTCTGAAATATATAATGCATTGTTGTTAACTATGACTTTCTGTAATGCTTTAACGCAGTTGTAAAATACAGGTTATGCTTGCTTCATAAAAGTTTTTAAGAGGTGATCCTTCTTTTTACAGTCTCTAGAAATATATGAGCATTTTTTTGTTATTCTTTAGTTAAATGTCCCAAATGATTTATTAAAGATGCTATCTGGGCCTGGAGTTTTCTGTCTGTATTACTTTTAAACAAAGATTTCAAGAAAGACATCAATTCCTGATGATCCGCAGAATGCTAATTTCAGGTGGAAACTTGTGGTACATTATTTCCTAAATATTGTTCTCTTCTCTCATTAAACTCTATCACATTAGAAATTTTCAACATGTCTGTGTGTCAATTATTTTCTGTGTTTTTTTTTTTTTTTCATTTTTTTTTTTCTTGGTACCTCACTTTAAGTTTTAGCAAAAGGTTAGAGTGAAGGCTTGATCTTGCTCAACTAAGATTCCTTCAGGAAAGAATCTCTGTTTCTATCCCTCATGGCACTGAATCCTGTGACTATATTATGTCTCAATAAACAAACAGATTCAGCATTCAGCGAATGTAACCATCCAATGGGCTCTTCTTGCCTGCTGCCCAGATACAGCTGATCTATCAGAGCAGGGGATTGCAATGGAGAAAGAGTTTTACATATGGAAAGCCAGCTAAATAGAAGATCAGAGTTTTATTATTATTCAAATCAGCCTCCCTAAGAATTTGGACGCTAGAGTTTTTCAAAGATAGTTTGGAGGAAGAGGAGGGGTGGCTAAACAGTGGGTGCCTGCTGCTGATTGGTTGGGGGTGCAATCACAGGGGTATGAGAAATGGTCCTCATGAACTTGAGTATTTCTGGGTAGGATCCTAAGAGTGGTTGGCATATGTAGGTGGAGCCACTGGTCATCAGACATGCAAAAAGTCTGAAAAGATATCTCAAAAGGCCAATCCTAGGTTTTAAAATACTGATGTTATCTGCAAGAGTAATTAAGGAAGTCGGAAGTTGTAAATCTTGTGAACTCCAGAACAATGGCTGGCAATTGTTTATGTCTACACTTTAGCAGAATTCATGCTCCTCTATCCTCTTAGCCTAGTAATCTCTCATTAACTTTACAAAGGAGGTTGAGTTTTGGGAAAGGGCTATTATTATTTTAACTATAAATGTCTTCCAAAGTTAGCTTGACCCAAGCCCAGGAATAATTAAGGGAAGTTTGAAGAATAAAGGCAAAATGGAGGTTGGTTAAATCAGATCTCTTTCACTGTTATAATGTTCCCACTGTATATTTTTTGCAAAGTTGGTTTCACATATATGGTACATTTCTATAACTAAGAGCATGCCTTAAGAAATGTTCAGTATTAGGATATAAAATTTAAACAATTTCCAACTAGTAATTAGACTTGCACATCTTAGACTATGCTGCTCTCCATTAACATGCCAACTTGCATGCATTCTCCACATGAACTCTGCATTGGGCTCAATGATGATGTTGTCTTTCTGTGAACACACAAGAGCTTCTCAGATCACACACACACACACACACAAACACACACAAACATTAGCTTACTCTTTCTTATACTATGAATTAATAACAAGATATTTTAAAAGTGTGGATGACATTAAAATCTAAAAAAGAAATACCTCGATGTATCCATTTTAATACATTTAAATTATTTTTATTGATAAAGAAATCTTACTCTTAAATATTACATATAGTTATTTGTTTTCTCATCAGCTTAGTCAACAAGGTTTATAAAAGTTTTACTAAGAGATCCATTAATATAATTATATAATAAAAACTGATAAAAATGGGATTAAATGAGATTTGGGAGCATAGTGTTAGCCTGATACACTAGGAATATGGAATCAGTGATTAATCTTCAAGAAGAAAGAGTAAATTACCATTTAAACTAAGTCTTATTCAACTCGATGAAGGTGAAAATAAGGTGCAAGATATTATTAGACAGATTGCCAATGGCTTTTCTTGTTCATATTTTCTCGTAGTTGTTTTACCTTTTCAAAGCCAAGAGAGCTAAATCTCGAAACTCAAGTTTATTAGATAAAATGCATATTTCAGAATGCCCACATATTAAATTAATGTGTGAAATGTAACTTAGACACACATTTCCCAAAATGTTTGCTTTCTTAAAAGATATATGCATGGAAATCCAAGTCATGGTTAAAGGCTCATTGATACTCATGAGTTTGGATCCAGAGAAAGTAATCTTATGATTGAATTAATTAATGACTATAAAATTTGATGTACCCTTTAAAATACTTATCAGTGTCTTTGAGAGAAGTTTCCATTCAGGATTCAAAATATGGGGTCACAGAATTGGTACACCCACAGGATACTAATAATAACTAATTTTAAAACAACCCTGTATTAAAGGAAAAGGGAATCAATTTTTGATGATCTGTTATTGATTATTAAATACATTCTAAATGCTATACATTTATTAACACATGGAATATTTATAAAAATTCTATTACTTAAAATTATTATGAAACTCATTTCATAAACGAAGAAAAAGAGGTGAAAAGACCTAAGTAGTTTTCTTAGTCACACAGGCAGTTAAGTGCCAGAATCGGAATTCAAAAGTAAGGAACCTCTGGATTTACAGTGTTCTTTACTGTAATTGGTCTAGAGTTAATGTGCTTGGCCTTCATACTACCCACAGATTTAAACACAGAATTTCGATTTTTAGTGTAGTTTTGTTTTTCTCTCCTTAAAACAGGATTTTTCAACATTGACACTATTGCCGTGGGACTGGATGAGTCTCTGTTGTGAATCACTGTCCTGCACATTGTAGAATGTTTAGAAGTATTGTAGGTAACTACACATGACATGCCAGTAACACTTTCCCAATTACAACAACTGAAAATGGCCCCAGATATTGTCAAACACCCCTTTGAGGCAAAATCCTTCTTGTTAAAAATCACTGCCTTAAATCCAACATTTTCCAGGCATTCATTTCCAAATTGAGCTCTGCAGAACACAAATTTCAGATGTTAATAAATGCTGTCTGCATAAAATATGTTTGAAAAGACTGGGTTAAACTATATTACACAAGTTTCTGTAATGCTTGATTTCTGTAAAATATTAGATGTTAATGGGGCCTACTTATATTTACACACAGTGGAATGACTATGTGACGTTTCCTCCAAACATGATTGATGTGTGTTTGGTGTTTTGGCCATTAAATCTATTATAATAGTGGTCTATTGTAAATATTAGAAAAATCTAATAAAAGTGTGTGAAAACATTAAAGACTTTTGACAAGGAAAATGCCATAACATAAAATGCTAGAAAAGTCAAATTTGATAGACTGATAAGAAAATATGTTGTATGAGGTAGCTGTGGTATCCCTAAAAACCACCATAAAGTCATTTTCTCCTGAATCAAGATTTTATTGGAAATGACTTGAATTGATCTGGCACTGAAAAAAATGGAAACAAAAATGATAGACCTTAGAGGTAGTTTATATTGTGGTTAGAAACATATTGATTAATTACATCATGAGTTTTGAAAAAATCAGAAAAAAACGCATCAAGAAACATCAGTGGCATAACCGAGATACATTTTTTAGTGGCAAACGTGAAGTGCAATTGAGAAAGAGGACAAGTAAAATGTTGGATTTTCATCTAAATTGAAGGAGGTTTGCCAAACCTGTTCTCCATGATCATCTCTATTACCTGTGTAATTTGTGAATTACACACCCTTCACAATAATACTTTGCAGGGATTTATGTCTTTGCTAGATAGTGATAATATGGGAGTGTAACCTTTTGTATCATATCACATCTTCATCTTTTCTTTCATTGAATGCTCAGAGGCAGATTTGTGGGTCAGTGCAAGTAGCAGTTGTTGCAGAATGATGATGGTAGAATGTTTACCCTTCTGTCCAGTGCCTGGTAAAAGAATTGAGTATTATGGACCAACCACATGTGGATCCCATAGCCCTTTATAATTTACAAGTGCTATAATAAGCATGACTTTTGAGCGATGAATTTCTACTTTACACACATGATTTTATATTTTTTGTAACAGTTCAACAAGGTATGTCCTAGTGTATGGTTGTAAAAAATTTGGCCTAAATACAGAATAATTTTCTCAGCATACAAGGGCTAGTAAATGCTGTATCTGGTTTCTTAGAGCACAAATTTTTTTATACATCATTCTGACTGACTAAGCCCATTGTTTTTCATCTTTATCACATGACCCTCAGAATACTTCTCAATTACTTCCCAATCTGGATTTCTGGATTGGGAAGTTGGCATGACCATCTCTTGTCCTCGAGCAGGAGAAATAGCTCTTTCAGCACTGATGTTAGTTATTCCCCCTAGAAGTTGTAATGAAGAAAAAAAAAAAAAAAAAAAAAAAAAAAGAGTGGTCCTGGGGGAACCAGCTAGTGAAGATGGGCAAACAGGCCAGAGTAGTTAAAGCACAGTAGTGCTGATAAAGCACCCAGCTGGATAAAGTCAAGAATGTCAAAGGCAAAAAAGCTTTATCTTGGCTCTGGAGTTACTGAGGAAGAGACTGATGCCTTACTCAGGACATTTATGCTTCCTTGAAGGATTATCTGCCTTAGGATACACTGTGTATTTTATTATTCTTCGATGCCCGTCTTCAGTGACTTTCTTAACCTACAGGCAGTCTCTAAGCTTGAAAGACTGGAAACCCAGCCAATCTGCAGTAGGGTGAGGAGTCTGCACTTGAGGGCTCAGGTGTGCCTGCAGGAAGGTTTTGAGGTGAGAAAAATGGGTAAGAGATTACTACATTATATATTTGAAGAATCTAGGAAGTGTAAGTAAAGGTCAAAAAGTAGGAATGACTTCTACTCATGTGAAATAACTGTTCTAGAATAGGTCAGAGGTACAGTTTTACCTTCCTCCAAAAGAATCAGACTAGTCCCTTCGAAAGTTGCTCAGAAGAACTCTGGGAAGAAATTGCCATTGCAAACTCACTTCTAGGCACAGATAGCACCTATAGTGGAAACCCATGTGTTGAAATATCTGTTTTCTCAAAATATTACTACCTGATATTAACTAAAACCTGTAATGTTAAAACTGAAGTTGATGATAATAAAGTTGATGATTTGAGTGCCTCCTCTATTTTGTGTTACATACAGCATACATACTTAACAATATTAAGAGGGAAAAAGGAAATTTTAATTTTAGCTCTCTGTCCACTAGTCTGTACAAGATAATTCTTAAGAGAAGTCATGGGAGGTAACATCTTTACATGTGATAACGTGGGCACTCCAGACAGCACCTGCTTTTGTGTCACTGCTGTGTTTGGCTGATATACTTAAGAGCATGGCTACTTCAGCATCTTAATTAACAATTTGCTTCACTTAAGTCCAAAGTATCTCCTAAATCTTAGATATTGTTCCAGGCACTTTACATACATTTGCTTGAATCTCTTAAGTATTATATAAAGTAATACAATTGCCAGTTTGTTTATACTCAAAGGGGTTTAGTAACCTTTCCAAAGAGGTAGTAAATAACAATTGTCAACTGACTTTCTCTGAATCTAGAGACGGAGCTACTGAGAGTTGGGTGCCTGTGTCTACATCCATCAGGGAAGTCAGATTATGACTACCCTAAGCCGGGCACTTTCATAAAAAGAAGTGGGGAAGAGTTATGTAAGAGGGAAGACCTGGTGTGCGTAGGCAGGACAGAGATGCTGAAGACTGCGTAAAAATTTGATGGTGGGTATCAAGAAAGAAAGCATAATTATGTGAGAATGCCAAAGTGATGACATAGTGTTCAATAATGAAGCAGACCAGAAGTTTATAACATAAAAAGCTGGGAAAGTGAAGGAGGTGTATAAAGATCATTTTCTATAACTAGTATAGTATATAAATCACTAAATGTAGGATGAGAATGCATAAAATAATTCTCTTCTATTCTTCATTTTGTACCTGCTCATAAAAAGTAAGGAAAAGGGTACCAGATTGCACAATATTTGTCATCTCTGTAGAATGATACAGAATTTGTTATTTTATAATTAATTATGCCTATTGGGGAAACAATGAAGCGTGATTATATTTGTGGAGAAGGGTAGGTTGGAAAATGAACCATGTAAATTTTGGAAAAACTTTGAAATAAAGTATGCTAAATAAACATTTTCTTGATGTTTTGTACCCAGAATAACTGGAATCAGGTGATCATTATGATGCTAAGTAACAGGTTTCTAGGGCTTTTTCTGTAATGCCTATCTTCTCCAGTTCATGGTGGTATCTGTCTGTTTCCTGCAGCTCATCTGATGTATTGTGGTAATTGAGCCCTGAGAACATAAATCTTTTATTTTCTTTCTATAATTTGGCATTGTGTTTTTTGTTTTTATAGAAAATATATCACTATCTCTTCCACACACCTCAAATTTCTCATAACCAAACAGGAATTATCTGGCCCACTGGTTTCACCAAATTTCTAGGCAGGTCCCTTGTTTGTTTTAATAAATGACAGGAAAAAGATTATCAAATAAATAAATCTATTCTGGATTTCTTTCTTTTTCTCACTCTTAGCATCTGATGATCTACGTTACAGATGTTATTTTTTTCTTCCCATGTACTATTCATTCCTCATAATACCCATGGTTAGATTTCATCCACTTCTTTTAATGACTACAATAGTCTCCTAACAGGTTTCCTTGCCTTCTCTCTTGTCAGCCTTTAGACCACTCTTAAACATTGATTGTATTTTGACACAGATATATTATAAATCTGGTCATATTGTTTATTGTTACAATGAGCACATTGTGTCCTCTAAGATTATATCCATGCTCTCATATTTACACACAAGTTCCTTCAGAAATTCAGGTTCACTTCTTTTTAACCTTAGCTTCAAGAACCATATGAAGAGCCATCTATCCTATAGCTTTACTCAATTGTAGTGACTTACATTTGCAATACTCTCTAATATCTTACTGTATTTACATGGATTTTAATCAGTACAGGATGTACATCACGGCTCTTTTATACTATCCCCCTAGTATTTGTCATTTAAGCCCTAATTTAAGAATCTCCTTCAATACATCTTCCCTGACCTGACTGGATGGGGTTAGTTGTCTCTTCTGTGTTTTAAATCATGCGTTTTTTTCTTTTCTTTTTTTTAATATCAACTTCAAAATGTTTAACTCTTAATTTTAACTTATCTGTCCACTAGTTTGTACATAGTTGATGTCATTTCTTATATATTTCTCTATTTTTTAACACTACCAGATTTCCTTTAATAAAGTATGTTCTCAGTTTCAGTGGCATGCACCTGTAGTTCCAGCTACTCAGAAGGCTGAGTTGGGAGGATTGCTTAAGAACAGGAGTTTGATGCTAGCCTAGGTAACATAGTGAGATCCCATCTCTAAAAAAATGATCTTATAATCCCAGCACTATGGGAGGCTGAGGTGGGGGGGATCATGAAGTCAAGAGATTGAGACCATCTTGGCCAACATGGTGAAACCTTGTCTTTACTAAAAATATAAAAATTAGCTAGGCGTGGTGGCACATGTCTGTAGTCCCAGCTACTCGGGAAGCTAAGGTAGGAGAATCACTTGAACCCGGGAGGCGGAGGTGGCAGTGAGCCAAGAGTGCATCACCGCACTCTAGCCTGGCGACAGAGAGAGACTGAAAAAACAAACAAACAAACAAAAAACCTCAATAAATGCACAGTAAAGAAAAAAATCGGTATAAATAAAAAATAAATAACAGGTGGGGTAATTAGATATAATGAACATAGACATGATCAAAACCATTAAACACACAGCAGCATAAATTAAAGTATTTTATTTATCTTGTTACAATTTTGACTTTTACCCTAATTTTCCATATTCTTGTTTCCTCACCTAGACTCTAGGTTCATCCATTAGCACAATGTCTGTCTTCAATAGTTCTGCCTTATACCCTCGCTTCCTCCTAATGGGCCTCTCAGGCCTTGAAAGCAGATATGACTTGATTTCCCTCCCCATCTTCTTGATTTATGCCACCTCAATTGCCGGGAACATTACCATCCTCTTCATTATCAGAACTGAGTCTTCCCTCCATCAACCAATGTATTACTTTCTGTCAATGCTGGCATTCACTGACCTGGGCCTATCTACCACTACCTTGCCTACCATGTTCAGTGTCTTCTGGTTCCATGTGCAGGAGATCTCCTTCAATGCTTGTCTGGTCCAAATGTACTGCATTCACGTTTTCTCAATTATCGAGTCAGCTGTACTCTTGGCTATGGCCTTTGACCGCTTTATAGCAATCCGAGAACCCTTGCGCTATGCAGCCATCCTAACCAATGATGTAATCATTGGGATTGGGTTGGCAATTGCTGGAAGGGCCTTGGCTCTGGTCTTTCCAGCTTCCTTCCTCTTGAAGAAGCTTCAATATCATGATGTCAATATTCTGTCCTACCCTTTCTGCCTGCACCAGGACCTCATAAAGACACCTGTATCCAACCGTCAAGTCAGCAGCATCTATGGTCTCATGGTGGTCATCTGTTCCATGGGACTTGATTCAGTGCTTCTCCTCCTATCCTATGTCCTCATCCTGGGCACAGTGTTGAGTATAGCCTCCAAGGCAGAGAGAGTGAGAGCCCTCAATACTTGCATCTCCCACATCTGTGCTGTACTCACCTTCTATACACCAATGATTGGGCTATCTATGATCCACCGCTATGGACAGAATGCTTCCCCAATTGTCCATGTGCTGATGGCCAATGTCTACTTGCTGGTTCCACCTCTCATGAACCCCATTGTCTACAGTGTTAAGACCAAGCAGATTCGTGACAGAATCCTCAAGAAATTCAAGAAACACGAAGCGTAGATGACAGAGATTCTGAAACATATCTTTCCCTCCATTCCCCTTATATTTGTGAGAAGATTTCATATAATGTTGAATTTAGAATTCACATATTACCAATGATATTTTGACTTTAAGATGCTGGACCTAAACCTCAATGATTGTAAATCTGTATATTTTCAATATAGAGAATAAAGGTGTAGTTATATTTTACGGTGAAGTTATTCATTATACACTGTGAAGGCCCTCAATATATCTGAGAAAGATTTAGGTTTCAAAAGTTTTCCTAGACTTTTTAACCTAATACAAAAAATTTTTAAATGCAAGTTTTGATCTCCTGTTCAGGGAAAAAAAATATTTCCAGCTGGAGAACCTCGTATCAAAAAGGGATGATGAATGAACAAAACTTAGCAGACTTTTAGAAATGTAGAAGAAAAGTTGGAGCAAATTAATTGCACCAATTGGAATAAAGCAGAAACAGTGATGACTTTGTATGTAGGAATCTACAGAGGGCTTTCTATGAGGAGTAGATAAACTATGAGAGCCAGACTATTGTCCATTTTTTCTACCTGGGTTTTCAGTACATTTCTCAATTATTTATGGCAATCTCAAGTCATTCTACATCTTAAAATGTGTTTCTTATAAACTGAGCAAGAAGGAATACAGTTTATTTCCCATGTTCCTGTACATACACTGTCCTGATCATCCTTTTCTGTATTCCCAATGGCATTCTGCACTGAAATGCTTAACATATTTTTTGGTGATTATATTCTTCATCTTTAATTATGAGATTCATGTAGATACAGATTTTAATTACTAGAAAATTTTGAGATATTATGCTAAGAAGGCTTTGTTTTCAGTCAAAATGATCAATTGAAATATCTGTTTTTAATTTATATAGCACAAGAAAGTATCCTCAAAGAATTGTATATACTGATTAGTTCAACTTCATCACCTCCCACTCAAACCTGAATCTGCTGTGGTGTGATTTTCATCTTCATGATTCCACTGATTTGCAGCTTATGATGGTTCTAGTGCTCTACTTGTTACTAAATTCAACATTCACATCTTGATTAAACTTCCATTTTCCTTTGCATTATTAACCATGCTTTTCTTTTAAAGTAACCTTATTTTCAGTTGTTTTAAATTTATAGAAAAATTTAAATATGGTACAGAGTTCTCTAACATCCTGCACTCAATTTCTCCTATTATTACCATCTTACATTAGTAGAGTATTCTTTTCACAATTGGTGAACCAACAACGGTAATTTATTAACCACAGATGAATATTATTCAGATTTTTTTAAAGTTTTTCTCCAAATATTGTTCTTGTACTCCAAGATCCAACCCAGGGTATAACATTACATTAGCCATCCTGTGTTTTTAGACTACTCTTAACTGTAAAAGTGTCTCAGTCTTCTTTCATTGTTTTCAATTACCTTGGCATTTTTGAGGACTACTAATAGGCAGTTTGTAAAATATTCCTCTATCAGGACTTTTCTGATGCTTTTCTCATTATTAGAGTAAGTTATAAGACCACAGAGGAATAATATCATTTTTATTGCATCATATCAATAATGCATATTAGCAACATGACATCACTGTTGATGATGACTTTATTCATGTGAATGGGGTAGTATTTGTCGTGTTTCTCCACTGTCATCTTAACCTTTTTTCTTTTTAAAAGTCCCTTTTTCCATACTGTACTTTTTTAAAGGAAGTCACTTTGCAAAGCCTACACTGAAAGAGTAGAAACCATGAGGACAGATTATCTACTTGAAATTATTGTGTGAGAGATTTTTCCCTTTTTTCTAACTCAATCATTTATTTATATTAATAATGACTTCCAGGTGTTTATTGTATACCTTGGATTATAATCCAAATCTGAACTCATCTATTTTGGTAATTTTTGTTTTTAAATTACTAATTCAATATCTTTATTTTTACAGGTTCATTCAGAATTTCCACTTACTGAAGTCAGTTTCAGTAACTAGCATCTTTCTAGGAATTTCTCCATCTTATCTAAGTATTATATGATTTTTATAGTATTCCTTTGGATTTTTAATTTCTATAATGTTTGTAATAATGCCTTCCCTTAATTAATTTTTCTGGTAATTTAAGTTGATTTTCCCTTTTTTTCTGGGTCAATGTGGATAAATGTTTGTCAATTTTCTCTTTCCAAATAAACGAAATTAATAAAACCAAAAGCTTTTGGTTTTATTAATTTTGTTTTTGCTTTTCTATCCTCTATTTCACTGGTTTCTGGTCTAGTCTTTAAAGTTTACTTCCTTCCATTTGTGTAGTTTGCTCTTCTTTTGTGAGTCTTAAGGTAGAAGTTTCAGTTATTGATTTGATATCTTTATTCTTCCTTAATACAAGCATTTGCAATGATAAATTTCACTGTAAGAACTGCTTTAGAGACATACTATGAATTTTGACATGTTTTGCCACTGTTTTTATTAAAATAAAAGTTTAAATTATAAAAGTGTAAACGTATTATTTCCTCACAGTTTTCTCCTTTTTTCTTTGATTATTGTGGTAGTGTGGTGTTTACTATTGACATATTTGTGAGTTTCTGAAATTGATTTTTGCTACTGATTTTTAATCTTTTCCCTTTGTGGTCAAAGAATATACTTTATTCTTATTTATTTATTAATTATTTATGTCCTTTTATATGTATTGCAATTTTATTATGGTGTAGCATATGGTCTATCCTGGAAAATATTCCCTGTGCACTTACAGAAAATGTGTATTCTATTGTTGAATAAAGTGCTATATGGTGTTGTTCACGTTTCTACTTCCTTGTTGATATTCTGTCTAGTTATTCTATCTATTGTTTGTCTATTATTACAATCTATTTCTATCCATTAAAGTCTTTGGCCTGGGCATGGTGGCTCATGCCTATAATCCCAGCATTTTGGGAGGCCAAAGTGCGAGGAAATCATAAAGCTAGGAGTTTAAGACCAGCTGGGCAATATAGCAAGACCCTGCCTCCACCAAAAAATTAAAAAAAAAAATTTAAAAAATTGCTTGACATGGTAGCACATGCCTGTAGTCCCAGCTGCTCAGGAGGCTAAGGCAGGAAAATTCCTTGAGCCTGGGAGTTTGAGGCTGTAGCGAGCTACAGTTGCACCACTGCCATTGTGGTGAAAGAGTGATACCCTGTCTCTCAATAAATAAATAAGTAAATAAATAAGTAAAATTTTAAAAATGTCTTCAGCTATTATTTTCAAATTATTTCTTCCTTCATATATGTCCATTTTTGTTTCATATGTTTTGCTGCTCTGTTAATACCTGCATATATAATTGCTATATTTTCCCATACTTTCCTGATGAGTTGACCTTTATATCACTGTAAAATGACCTACTTTATCTCCAGTACTACTTATTTTTGTTTTAAACTCTATTTTGTCTGATATTAGAATAGCCAATCCAGCTTTCTTGTGGTTACTATTTGCATGATATATACTTTTCATTTTTTTGCTTTCAATCAGCTTGTATCTTTAATTCTAAAGCTGTATCTTGTAGCAAATGTGGAATTAGATAATTTTTTTCAGCCATATATAATTGACAAGCATTATGCATACACCATGCGTACAATGTGATGATTTAGTAGATGCATATATATTGTAATTATTACTACAATCAAATGGATTAGCACAACTACCACCACACATTTGTGGGAGGGATGGGTTGCCATCTTTTTTGTCTTGCATCTTGTACCCTTGCTGTATCCAGGCTATGGAGAATCCATGGGGACCAGGGATAGGTCCAGACCCCCAGCACAAGCCAACCACCTCAAAGAAAAGTGGCCAGACTTTTCTCTATGCAGGTGTTAGTTCTCACCTATCCTCACTGGGCAAGGCTTCCTGACCTGGGACTCCAGAATAAGAACCCTGCCCCAACCTGATTACCTTAATCAGTGGCAGACCAGAATTTCTCTGAGAAGGAAATCCCAGAATCATCCCACAATCTCTCCACTACTATGGTTGCAGTGATACCACCCTAACATCCCCTGGGCTGGGGAAGAAACAAAGGGCCTACTCACTATGCTGGCACTACTAGTATACTGTATGGAGAGAGTCCAGTCTTTTTTTTCTGGCAACACCCACTCCCCACTCTTCACCTGGCAGAGCCCCCAGCTCATGACTGCAAAACAGTTGTCCCCACCTGCAGCTGAGAACACCCACTGATAGGCTTGGAGTTTCCCTGGAGAGAGGTTCACAGAGGCAGCTGATAGTCCCTCTGCCACTGCCACAACAGTGATTCTATCCTTTCTTCCCTGTTTCTTGGGAGGAGACAAAGAGTCTTAGGACTATATCTGAGCTTACAGCACACCACAGTCACCATACAGAGACACTAGTCTCTCCTCCCAGTGACCCCCACTCCCCTGCTCTCCAACAAGTGGAGCCTGAAGCTCATGCCAGCAGTGCATCTGCCCCACCCCACCAGCTGAACACTCCCAGAACAGCAGCTCTGCATCTCTTGGAGGTGGAGGTCCCAGGGGCAAATGTAAGCTTCTCTGCCACAGTCTCCGCAGTAATAGTGCCCCTGCCACCCTCAGACTAATGAAGGTGCAAAGACCCTGAGTGCCTTATCCACACCTCCAACAACCTGAAGTTGACCCAAGGAGAAAAGGCCAGTCCATCTCCCATGAACCCCAAGCACCCCCCAACTCATCACTAGGCAGGAACCCCTGGCTTGGGCCAACGGCACAGACCACCCATCCCAGGCTGATTGCACTGAGCAATTGCTGACCTGCTTCTCTCTGGGATGGAGCCTCCAGGAGACAGGCAAAAGACCCTCAGCCACAGCCACTACTAAGATCCCTGCCTCTGATGCCTCCAAGTTGGGAGGAAGCATAAACCCTGAGATCACCCAAAAGCAGCAGTGGGCAGCCTCAGAGTGCCAAGCTGCTATCTACAGCTAGCACTCAGGTGGAAGAGGAGCCCACACTTTCAGAGCATTGAGAAGGAGCACAGTTGCAGCTGTGAGGAAACCATTACACCTAAGTATCACCTACTGGATCACAACACAAAGCTTAAACACCAAAATAGTTCACTAACATACCACCCTGTAAAACCAAAGACAGGAAGTATGCTACAAATGAAGACGCTGCACAAAGACTCAATCCTCTGGAAACATCCAGAAAATAATTACACTGACTGTACTCAGCCTATATTGCAGTTAAAGGGACACCCACAAACAGAGATGGGAAACAATCAATGTAAGAACTCTAGCTACTCAAATGGCCAATGTCTAATGTCCTCTAAACAATCACACATGTTCTCCAACTAGAGTCCTTCACCAGGGTGAGTTGGCTAAAATGACAGAAATAGAATTTTGAATGTTGATAGGAATTAAGATCATCAATATTCAGGAGAAAGGCAAAACCCAATCCAAGGAAAATAAGAATTACAATAAAAGAATACAGGAGCTGACAGATTAAATATCCAGTTTAAAAAAAAAAAACCTAAATGATCTATTAGAGTAGAGAAACACATTGCAAGAATTTCATAATGCAAACACAAGTATTATGAACATAATAGATCAAGTTGAGGAAAGAATCACAGAACTTGAACACTGGATCTCTGAAATAAGGCAGTTAGAGAAAATTTAAAAAAAGAATGAAAAGAAATGAACAAAGCCTCTGAGCCTCCGAGCCTCTGAGAAATATGGCAGTATGTAAAGAGGCCAAATCTACAAATCACTGGCATTCCTGAAAGGGATATCTGGAAGCAAAAACGTGGAAAATACATTTCAGGTTGTCATCCACGAAAACATCTGTGACCTCACTAGAGAGGCCAACAGTCAAATTCAGGAAATACAGAGCATCCTTGCAAGATTCTACACAAGAAGATTATCCCTAAGAAACATAATCATCAGATTTTCCAAGTCTGAAATGAAAGAAAGAATGTTAAAGGCAGCTAGAGAGAAAGGGCAGATCACCTACAAATGAACCCCTATTGTGCCAACAGTGAACCGCTCAGCAAAAACCCTACAAGCCAGAAGATATTGGGGACCTATATTCAACATTCTTAAAGAAAAACATCTTCAACCAAGAATTTCATTTCCAGACAAACTCATCTTCCTGGGAAAGGAGAAATAAGATCCTTTTCAGATAAGCAAATGTAAAGGGAGTTTGTTATTAACAGACCCACCTTACGAGAGATCTTAAAAGGAACACTAAATATAGAAAGCAAAAGCCACTATCAGACAATACAAAAACACACTTAAGTACACAGACCAGTGACACTATACAGCAAACACATAAACAAGCCTGCATAACGACCAGCTAAGAACACAATGACTGGTACAAATTCACAAATATCAATACTAACCTTGAATGTAAGTGGGCTAAGTGCTCCATTTAAAAGGAAGAGACTAGCAAGCTGGATTACAAAAAAAAAAGCAAGACCCAGTGGCATGCTATCTTCAAGAGACCCATCTCACAGGCAATGACACCCATAGGCTCAAAATAAAGGGATGGAGGAAAATCTACCAAGCAAATGGATATCAGAACAAAGACAGGGTGACAAACCTAATTTCAGTCAAAATAGTCTTTAAACCAACAAAGATTTGAAAAAAAAAAAAAGACAAAGAAAGGCATTACATAATGATAAAATGTTTAATTCAAAAAGAAGACCTAACTATTCTTAATATACATGCACCCAACACAGGAGCACCCAGATTCATAAAGCAAGTTCTTAGAAAATTACAAAGAGACTAAGACTTTCACACAGTAACAGTGGAACTGCATCACTCTACTGACATTATTAGATAGATCAATGATGCAGAAAATTAACAAAGATTTTTAGGACTTGAATGCAACTTTGGACCAAATGGATCTGATAGGCCTCTATAGAACTCTCCACCCCAAAACAAACAAAATAATATACCTTCTTCTCATTGCCACATAGCACATACTCTCAAATCAACACCACAATTGGACATAAAAGAATTCTCAAAAAAATTCAAAAGAACCAAAATAATACCAAACACCCTTTTGGACTACAGTGCAATAAAACCAAGTCAAGACTAAAAAATTGCTCAAAACCATGCAATTACATGAAAATTAGACAATCTGCTCCTGAATGATTTTTGGGTGAGTAATGAAATTAAGACAGAACTCAAGAAGTTCTTTGAAACTAATGTAAAAAATATACAACATACCAGAATCTCTGGGATACAGCTAAGACAGCATTAAGGGGGAAATGTATAGCACTAACTGCCCACATCAAGAAGTTAAAAAGATCTCAAATGAATAACCTAACATCACAACTGAAAGAATTAAAGAACCATGAGTAAACCAACCCCAAAGCTAGTGGAAGATAAGAAATAATCAAAATCAGAGCTGAACTGAAAGAAATTGAGACATGATAAACCATTCAAAAGATCAATGAATTCAGGATTTGTCTTTTTGTTTAATTAATAAAATAGGCCACTAGCTAGACTAATGAAGAAAAAGGGAAGATCCAAATAAACATAGTTAGAAATGACACGGGGGATGTTACCATTGACTCCATGGAAATAAAAGTAAACATCAGAAGCTACTATGAACACCTCTATGCACACAACTAGAAAACCTAGAAGAGAAAGATAAATTCCTAGATACCTATACCCTTCCAATACTGAGCCAGGAATAATTGATTCCTTGAACAGATCAATAAAGAGCTTGAAAATTGAGTGAGTAAAAAATAGCCTACCAACCCCCAAAACACCCATGACCAGATGGATTCACAGCAGAATTCTACAATATGTACAAAAAAGAGGTGGTATCACTCCTACTGAAACTACTCCAAAGAGTTGAGGAGGAGGGACTGCTCCCCAACTCATTCTATGAGGGTAGGACTATTTTGATACTAAAACCGGGCAGAGGTAGGGCATGGTGGCTCATGCCTGTAATCCTAGCAATTTGGGAGGCCAAGGCAGGTGGATCACTTAACGTCAGGAGTTCAAGACCAGCCTGGCCAACACGGTGAAACCCCATCTCTATTAAAAATGCAAAAATTAGCAGGGTGTGGTGGTGCAAACCTGTAGTCCCAGCTACTCTGGAGGCTGAGGTGGGAGAATCATTTGAACCCAAGAGGCAGAAGTTGCAGTGAGCCAAGGTGGCACTGCTGCACTCCAGCCTAGGCAACAGAGCAAGACTCTGTCTCAAAAACAAAAACAAAAACAAAATAAAATAAATGAATAAATCATGATTTTCTCTTTTATTTCTTTCAAAGCTGCCTTGAGTACTCTAGATCTTTGCATTCCACATCAAGTTACCAAATTCTGTAAGTTCAATCTATAAGTCAAATTCTATCAGTTCTATGAGTCATAGTCTATAGGTTCAATCAAGCTGTCAAATTCTATAAAACTTACCAAGATTTTCTTTAGAATTGTTTTGAACCGCTAAATTAATTTGGGAAGATTGACATCTTAAGGACACAGTAATTCAATCAATGGACACAGTATATCCATCTATCTATCTACATTTTTTTGGAATTCCCTATAATGTTCTCACGTTTCCAGGTCAATATGTTGAAAGTATTTTGTTAGTTTTTACATATTTGATTTTTATGCTATATAAATTATATTTTAGTTTAATTTATTTTTAACTCTCATTTTATATTTGGGAATATATGTACAGGTTTGTTAAATAGGTAAATTGTGTGTCACAGGGCTGTGGTGTACAGATTATTTGACCACCCAGGTAATAAGCATAGTACCCAATAAGTAGTTTTTCAATCCTCACCCTCCTCCCTCACTCTACCTTTAGGTAAACTCGTGTCTCTTGTTACTTTCTTGGTGTTCATATGCACTCAATGTTTAGCTCCAACTTTTAAGTGAGAACGTTTGTTATTTGGTTTTCTGTTTCTGTGTTAGCTTGCTTAGGATAATGGACTCCATCTTCATCCATGTTGCTGGAAAGGACATAATCTCATTCTTTTTTATGACTGCACAGTATTCTATAGTGTGTATGTAGCACGTTTTCTTTATCCATCTACCATTGATGGGCATTTAGGTCGATTCCATTCTTTGCTATCGTGAATACTGCTGCAATGTACACATGTCCATGTGTCTTTATGGTAGAACACTTTATATTCATTTGGGTATATGCTGGGATTCACTCAGGATGCTGGCAGAAATATTAAAGGGAAATATTAGGGAACGTTATAAGGAATAGTCACAAACCTTTTTGGAAGGCCAAAAGGTTACATAGCTTGTAATAATCAAACAGGCTGAAGGCAGCCGGTTCTTACCTTAGAGCATTAGGTCGTAGGGTAAATACTAGGGACAGGGATGTAGAAGCTTCCCCAGTTAAGTCTGTTTACCCTACCTCCATGAACTAATCTTGGAGCCAGATAGCCCTCTCGGTGGGAGGTCAACCAGGGAAATTGTCCCCTAATGGTATTTACTTTAAACCACCCTACCTGAGTTTTAATCATTCCTAGAACTACTCTCTTAACCATGTTAATTATCCATGAGTGTGTTGACTCAGAGCTTCTGTTGTTAATTGTATACTAAATAAATGCCTGGAGTGCAAGCTTCTAAAGGCCAGCTGCAGTGGCAAACCTCTCTTGGTGTGCAGGTGGTCGGACACTTAGCAGGACTGGCATAACAGATTATCTGTGTGTCAATGTACATTTTATTCATCCATCCTTTGGGTCAGGGTCTGCGGGCAGACCCCTGCAGTTGATGCCCTCTTGTGAGGAGCAATACCTCAAGTATATACCTGCGATTACTTGGTAAATTATATTTTCAAATTAATTTCTACATTGTTTTTAAGAATATTAAAGTTCAATGTATTTTTGAATACTACTCAGATTTTTAAAAATATATATGCATTTTGAATATCATATATACAAGCATATAAGTAAATAGAGACACTTTTACTTTATTCTTTCAAATTCTCATCTTTTTTTCTATAATTTTTCTTACTGTATTACACTTTTTTGGGCATCTAGTGCAGTTCTGAATAGAAGTATTTATAAGACATCTTTGACTTTACTTGACTTTACAGGAGGAATATTGAATACGTTTTCATTAATATAATGTTAGCTGTATTATTTTTATGTATATCTGTAAAATTAGGGTAGTTACCATCTGTTTCTAGTTTACTCAGAAATCTTATAAAATAGTAGTGGTGGAGGGAGTGGAAATGGTTAATGGCTACAAAATTATAGTTAGAATGAATAAGATCTAGTATTTCATAGCACAACAAAATGATTACAGTCAACAGTTATTTATTGTACACTTAAAAGTAAATAAAATAATTGGAACATTTGTAACACAAATAAATGATAAATGCTTGAGGTGATGCATACTCCATTTACCATGATGTGATTGTTATGCATTGTATGCCTGTATCCAAATATATATAAAAATATACACCTACATATACCAAAAAATTAAAAGTAAAATGTTAGTATAAAAATTTTATTAAGATGATAAAAATATTTAAATTTTGTATATTAAGGTGATCATTTTTTTCTACTTTTGGCAGTGTGAAGAAGTATATCTATAATTTTTTAAAACAAATTATGTACTAGAGTAGCCTTCCCTTGTTTGCAATGTGTCATTCTCTTGATACATCACTGTATTCTATTTGATAATTTTTAAGGATATTTGTATCTGTGCTTATAAGACATGTTAGTCTTTAATTACCTTTCCTCAGAATATAATTGACTGGTTTAGTTATCACTCAATGAAACCAGTTGGGAAATACTCTATGATCTCAAAGAATTTGTGCTGTATTGGTATTAGCACCTTTGTAAATGTTGAGATAAAATTGCAAATGACACTCTTTCAGATTGAAGACTGTTTGAATGATTTTTTAAAAATTATGAATTAAATATTTAGTTGAACAATGATCCAATTTTGTCTTTCTTGTTTAAATTCTGAAGGTATATTTAGAAACAATATGTCATTTAAACTGATATATAGTGTAATGCAAAAAAATTCCGCATTGTACTCACTGTAGTACAGTTTAAATATATAAATGTGTGTAAGATCTGTAGTGATGGCTCCTACTTGCATTAGCAGTATAAACTTTGTGTTTTCTCTCTTTTTTCATAATCAGTTCTGTTAAAAATTTTACGGATTTATTAAGCCATTCAAAGAACAAACTTTCTACTTTGTCAATTTTCTCCATTTTATTTGTTTTATTTTATTGATTTTAAAGAAATTGTGGTATATGCATAGAATATTATTTAACCTTAAAAAAGGAAATTTCGCTGTTTGCAACAACATGAGGGTCTTACACTAAGTGAAATAATCCAGTTACAGAAGGACAAATGTGGCATGATTCTACTTTAAATGAAGTTTTTATACTAGTGAAACTCACAGAAGCAAATAAGGCAATAATGGTTTCCAGAAGTTAAGGGTCTGGAGAAAATGGGAACTTGTTGCTTAGTGAGTACAAAGTTGCAGTTACGATAGATGAATAATTTTAATGTCTGTAGTTAACAATATAGCAGTGTGAAGTTCAAAATTTGTTGAGGGCAGACCACATGTTAAGTGTCCTCACCACAAAATAAAACAACAACAATACCAAAAAAAAAAAAAAAAAAAGAATCCAAGTAAGGTCACTTTGTGAGGTAATGAGGGTTTAGGACTTTAACATATACATTTTCAGGGGATACAATTCAACTAATAATAATGCTAATATTAATAGAGGTTGAGGGCAAAGCACTCTTTAGTCACACAAAGTTTTGAAACTGTACCTCCCATTCATCGGAACTTACTTAAAGATTTGTTCCAGAAAAATTGCAAGGTTATCTGTAAAATAGGAAGATAGGAGGTTTGAGGAACAATGGCTCCAAAACCAAAGAGTAATAAAAGGTATTCTCAGCAAGATACATAAGTGCAACCAGTTCAGAGTAGAACTATAGAACTGGTGCCACTGTGAGGGATGTGTCCAAGAAAAAAATTAAATCTGTATCTGTCGGGATAATTTATATTATATATTTTGAAAAGATAATATAGACATTCAAAGGAGATTAATTGACTCTCACAGCATTAAAGATGTTGGTTCAGTTTTATATAAGAGTTGTTTGTATAACTAAACCATGTAATGAGGATCAATTTTGTTTTAATATTTGGTGTTAAAATTCTGTATCTCATCTTGCTCTTAAGGTTAGCTCCCCACTTGTTTCCAGGATATTTTAGCAGCTCACAACTTCAGATGCTTCCTCATTCACACACAGAAAAAAATGTACCTCTGAGTAAATGTCTTAAGATTAATTTTAATTAGATGTGAAGACCTGATTGGACCCCAGAGAATATATCATTGTATATACACAGGAATGCAAAAATTGTAAATTTGGAGTAGATGACATTAATGAAATATTGGTATGGAATAATGGAGAAGACAGACAAGGCCAGATAAATATATTACTTCACATGCTTTTAATTCAATGCCTTATTTGCTTAAGTAGTGCTGTCTTAAGGAGGTTCTCAGAAACCTCAACTGTGTAATAAAGAGATATAATTTTTCACTCCAAATAACCACATTCTAATAGGAACTACACACACACACACACACACACACACACACACACACATTTGAGTCTAAGATTAGAGTGAACATGTTTCATATTGTCATAGTTAAGAAGAAAAATGGCTACATAATTGGCAGTATAAATTTCCTCCATTTGTTTTGCAATAATCACATCCATGAAGTTTTCCTTTAGAGCTAAAATATAAATTAACAATAACAATAGCTTAAAAGTTACTATAACTGATGATTTACTGTGTATAAGACAAAGTTCTGAATGCCTCAGAAAAAATTGTATCTCAAATCTACCCAATGAAGGAAATACTATTATTATTCCCCTTTATGGATAAGGAAACTGAGATGTAGAAATGATACATAAGTCATTTAAAATCTTACAGCTTAGTTGTGACAAAGTCAGTATTTGTACACCAGCAATCAGACTCCAGGATTGAAATTTTAGGTATGTATTAATAGGAGTTTTAAAAGTTGTATATGTAAAATTTTGGTGGTGTTGGTTTTGAGAATTCATGTATAGAAAACACAATGGACAAAAGATAATGACTTTGTGTTTTTATGCTAATTAGAGAAATTCAAGTCAATTATATTTGGTCTGAAAAACCATCAGTGAAGAGAAATAGTTTAAGTCAGAAAGCCTACTATATTAGTCAAAATGTTGGAGAGGAATTTAGCCAGTTTATTCTGTATGAAACAGGCCTACAGAATTGGGTCACATATTCACAATTAGGTAGAGATGCAATTATCTGTTGTTACATGTATCAAGTATAAATGACAGCGAGACAGTGCTTCAGTCCCACTTCCTGAAATTGTATTACATACACTTCAACTTGCTTCTATGTTCCTTCAGCTTTTCTGTGTTTCTAGAGCAGCACCCAGGAGTTGGTGAGCAGTCTCTGAGGACTCAATTCCAGAGCTCTGTCTAAAGCACAGACTAAAATTAGATGTATTCTTATAATATCCCTGAGGTGCTAGAAACCTAATATTAGCACACCTTCCAAGTGCTACTCAGAAAAGGGACTAAGTACTGTGCTGCCCATTGTTAAGTGTAGGTGTTGATTCCTATAGAAGAATGAGGTGAATCAGCTGCTGATTTCTGGTGAGCAGGTGCGGCGGTGCATGGAGAGATACATGGGCAGTGCACACTGAGAACTGGACTATGTGGCTGACCTGCACCAGGCAGGGAAAAAAGTTGTATATTGTTTTAATATGTAATGTATGAAATTGTAATATATAAACATATTATGTATGCATTAAATAATAGATGCCTAAAATATGTATAAATTATGTTCTAAATTTTAGAAATTATGTGTGAAATCTGTCATGAATATCCAAGTTAAAATGTCGTCCTACCAATTGCATTAGGTTAAATCAGTTTCTATGGTAGTAGGAAAAAATAAGGGTAGTGGAGACCTGCTTTTGAGAGTGGGCACCTAGATTTAATCCTTAAGTCTATAGCCTAGGTGCTGTCATTATCTTTCTGCTGAGCAATTATATTTTAATTGTCCAGAATATCAATGTTTTTACACGACACAATAAGAGTCAGTGTACTTTGCTGCACTTGTTTTCTCTCTGTTGGAATAATCTCAAAAGCATGAAGAGTTTTACTCTTCAATTCCGTGCTTAAACACAGAGCTAGAAATTGGTGCCAGCAACTGCTATGCTGGCTGCTATGCTATGCTAGCAATGCTTCATCTGATTTTTCTCTTTCTCTTTCTCTCTCTTTTTTCCCTTTGTTTTTCCCCCAAAAGAAGAAGGAGCTTCACCTCAAAAAAGTTATTTTTGCCTTGATATATTTACTGTATTAAAAAAAGATAATTAAAAAAGATTAGAAAGTGAAACTATGCCAAAGATGAAAGTAAGGATCTTTTAACTTTATTTTGAATTACAACTGCTGTACCAAAGACCCTAGGACAAGCCTCCTTAGCTCATTTTGAGTGACTTGGTTTATTTGCAGCATTTTAAAGGTGTTACTTAAGCATTTTTCTTCATCGTTTTTAGACTATTGCAAAAGCTGATTGTTTTTCGGCTGACACAATGCTATCCAAGAGAACTACAAAACAAACAAACAAACAAACAAAAATACAAAAACTTCTCTAGCACAAATACCATCTGAGATTGTCCGCGTTGTCTTCTACCCACATATCCAGTGTCTTGAACTGGTAGAAGGAGTGGCAAATAAGTATTGGCTCCATAGTAGAGGAAAAATTAGCAAAGGTAAAATTAACAGGTGCTGTAAGAATACCTGGTGTGCTATAGATAAAAAACAAAAGTGTGAAAATGGCATTACACAGCCTTCTTATCCTTTTCCCACCTGAAAATCCTAAGCCTGTAGGTCATAAACAATTACTATGTCTAATTCTGGCCAGGCATCACAGGAACAAGTACTTTTCTGAGAAACTGATGTTTCTTATAGTCTGATTCAGTGTCTGAGAGGCTACTGGGCTTGGTTCAGAGTTTTTATATACGTATCTCAAGGCCAGTCTAAAAAATAATTTAGGTTTTTATTGTGAAAGTGCCTATGTACATGAAGTCTTATGATTTACTTTCTTGTGAATCACTTAATGACACTTTGAGGGTCTGTGTGTTGTATTCACATGACCCCATGTGCTGTCTTGATATTTCCAATGTTACTCAACAGAGGGTGAATTCCCAGAGTAAAATCATGTATTATTCGCTTTCAAAGTGAGTGGAAAGTATTAATTATTAGAAATCCTCAGTAAGGTTGTTGCAAATCTCCATATATAGAATTAGAACCCAATCAACAAGCAGAATGAAAATTCTGAATTTCACCATGCCCTGGTCTGTATAAATGGCTAAGGCAATGACTCAGTACAGGAGCTTCTGAACACACCGGCTTGCATAGTAAATGTGAATTCAATTCTGTGCTGAAGCACAGAGCTAGAAATTGATGCTAGCAACTAATATGCTAGCTGCTGCTGTGCTGGCTGCTGTGCTATGCTAGCTTCATCTGATCTTTCTCTTTCTCTCTCTCTTTCCCCTTTGTTTTTCCCCCAAAAGAAGGAGCTTCACCTCTTCAGAACAATGCAGTGCAGGATGGTATACCATGGCAACAGGAGCACTTTTCACCCAGCCACATTTTTTCTTGTTGGAATACCAGGTCTGGAAGATGTCCATATGTGGATCTCCCTGCCTTTCTGCTCTGTTTACCTTGTGGCTTTGCTGGGCAATGCTACCATTCTGCTAGTCATCAAGGCAGAACAGACTCTCCAGGAGCCCATGTTATACTTTCTGGCTATCCTTTCCACAACTGATTTGGCCCTTTCTACAACCTGTGTGCCTCGCATGCTGGGTATCTTCTGGTTTGATGCTCATGAGATTAACTTTGGAGCTTGTGTGGCCCAGATGTTTCTGATCCATGCCTTCACTGGCATGGAGGCTGAGGTCCTGGTGGCCATGGCCTTTGACCGTTACATGGCCATCTGCAATCCACTTCACTACACAAACATCTTGACATCCCGGGTGCTGGTGGGCATCACTATGTGCATTGTAATTCGTCCAGTTCTGTTTACACTCCCCATAATCTATCTCGTCTACCGTTTACCATTTTGTCAGGCTCATATAATAGCCCATTCCTACTGTGAGCACATGGGCATTGCAAAATTGTCCTGTGGAAACATCCGTGTCAATGCTATCTATGGACTCTTTGTGGTCTCCCTCTTTCTCCTGAACCTGGTCCTTATTGTCATCTCATATGTTTACATTCTCCGTGCTGTCTTCCGCCTCCCATCACATGATGCTCGGCTAAAAGCCCTAAGCACATGTGGCTCTCACGTTGGGGTCATTTGCGTTTTCTATATCCCCTCAGTCTTCTCTTTCCTTACTCATCGATTTGGACACAGCATTCCACGTTACATTCACATTCTTGTTGCTAATCTCTATTTGGTTATCCCACCCTCTCTCAACCCCATCATTTATGGGGTGAGGACCAAATGGATACGAGAGCGAGTGATCTATGTACTTACTAAAAGATAAGGCTCTTATCACGTTCTTTTACTAAGGACTTCGATCCTCCTATGAAGACTGATATGTTCTTGCTTTAAGGAATATCTCCTGATCCTTACCTTATTCCTGCCAACTTGCAGTACAAGTTGGTTTGTTCCTGAATGTTGACTCATGGATTTTAACAGTGGCAGAAACTTCTGTGGTACCTCAAGTTCAAAGACTGACAACTATTCTGGGAAGGATATCCTGGGAAACAGCTGTGTTGCCTCGCCTACATAACTTCATGCAGAACCCTCGATTGCAAAAGGCTGCTTCTTTTGGGGGGAAAGAAGATATTATACTGAGTCTTTTATGATCAGTGATTAGAAATATGTGGCACTGGAAATTTAACCCTGTAAACTGTGTCATTCATTTTCTTTCTCCCTCCTTCCCTCCCTTCCTCCCTTCCTCCCTCCCTCCCTCCCTCCCTCCCTCCCTCCCTCCCTTCCTTCCTTCCTTCCTTCCTTCCTTCCTTCCTTCCTTCCTTCCTTCCTTCCTTCCTTCCTTCTTTCCTTCCTTCCTTCATGTATTTGATTACAAATTTAATTCACATTCATATTATATTTGTTTTATCTTTTGAATAATTATAACTGCATGGGATAAATCAAGAAACAAAACTAACACAAACATCTGCCCTGTGGAGCTTGCATTCTGTTACATCTGGCCCTGTGGAGCTTGCATTCTATTGTGCTCTTATAAAGCCAAGTCCATGGGTTCAAAAAAATCATTGCCAAATTTGTAGCTTCAAGTGGAATCACCTGCCAAATGTGTAAGTTTCCGTGCAATCATAGCCAAAACAAACATACAATTTTAAAACTTTTTCTCACTGATACCAGCAGTAATTTAGCACGGATGTACCCTTTGCTTTTAGGTTTATAGCATAGTTAAAAGTGTAGTTTTTAAAATCTAGGAATGTATAACATTTCTATGTGATATATGCTGGCCTTTCTCTATCACTTTACCTAGTTGTGGTTTTTTCCATCTACATTTGATTCTAAAATACTCTAT
Source organism: Chlorocebus sabaeus (assembly GCF_047675955.1). NCBI lineage: Eukaryota > Metazoa > Chordata > Mammalia > Primates > Cercopithecidae > Chlorocebus > Chlorocebus sabaeus. The sequence continues at coordinate 66,955,408 of NC_132904.1, read as the reverse complement.
CCTAAAATTCAAGGTTTCTCATCTTAAATCTATGATATATTTCTAGATCCCCTGACTTTAATGTAGAAGCTGCAGATTAACTTATGCATAGCTACTTTTTACATGAGACTGAGGGCTTTCAATTGATTTAGAAATGAAGTGTCTTGAGATCAGCAATAGATTTGCATCATCAAACTAGTAACATTGTTTTATATTTCTAATAACTTTAATTTTTTTATCTTTTAGACTGTTAAAAGGAAACTAATTCTAAAATATAAAAATGTATTTTTTCCTGCAAACCAGAATTAACAACTTTTAACACTGCACTCATCTCAAAGATAATGCTTAATAAAATATATGCAACATTAAAGTTAATATTACCTTTATCACCACTCCAACACAATTTCCTTCCTAATTTTAGAAGCAATCTGGCCTGTGTTTTTCTGACATCACAGTACACATTTTAGTTTTACAACAAATCATAGCATGTTTATTGGATCACTTGTTATTATTTTATATAGATTAAAATACTTCTTGTTTGGTTTTGTAACATTGATGTTATTTATGTATTCCTCTGTTTATGGACATTTGTGTTATCATTATTATTATTTCAAATTAGAAAATATGGTGCACATGTTTGTGGCATATTTTACATTTTTATAGTAATTCATTGAGGCTTTATACTTTGAAGTAGAATTATTAAGCAACAGAATTTTAATTAACCAGAACATATTTCTGCTTCTTGATCCTTATTTTTGATTAAGTACTTTCGAATATCAGAATTTGTTGTGTTTTGTTTTTGTTTGTTGTTGTTGTTTTTTAATTTTTGACTGTGTATCACTATGTTGCTCGGGCTTGAAATTTTGGGCTTACACAGTCTTTCTACCTCAGCTTCTGTAGTAGTTAGGACTGCAGGTACATGCCACCAAACCTAGCTACATTTCACATATTTTGATTTTTTCCTCACTCTTATTTTCCATTATTTCATTTAGTTCTTGTTTTTGAAAATCCCATTTCTCACTGATGTTTGACAGTTGCATATGCTATATTTCTTCTTCTATTAGATATTATTAAAATTTTTTAACTTTCCTAGTTTCATTTTTGTTTTCTAATAAAAGTAATTTGTCCAGCTTGGGTAACATAGCAAGACCCTGTTTCTGAAAAAAATATAAATAAATAAATAAATAAATAAATAAAGCCTGGCATGGTGGCACAAACCTGTAAAGTCCCTCTTTCTAAAAATCAGATATATAAATAAAGTAATTTGTAACTACCATACTTTGAACAGACAAAAATATTAGTTCTCTTTAGGTTTTCTTTTTTCTTGTACATTTATTTCTTTTATGTTGTGATTATCTGCAATCTTATTTCCAGTTTTTTAAAGAATATTCATTAACCATTTTTATTTGATGATATATATTATTAATAATTTATTTCTACAGCAACTCTTCATGAATATATTCTTGCTTACCAATTCTTAGGAGAAACATCTTTTACATTTTAGACCCAAGTCGTATTGCCAGCCACAATTTACCCTTGCTTTGGTAATAATTCTAATTTTATGTCTAAGTACATTCTAATTTGCCCTCATATTTAAATGATAAATCAAAAATGTATAAGATTTTGAATAGAGTTCTGTTCTATCATCTTTCTTAATTCATCACTCAGCTTTTATTTTTGGCATCAATACTCTTAATGAAACATATGATGCTGATCATTTTCTCACTGTTTGGAAAGAACTTTTCCCCTCATTCTTTGGAAAGCATGTTTATTTTTCATATTCTAAAATTTTAATCAATTGAGTCTGGATTTATAATTTTTAGAATCATGTTCAGTATATAATAGGTCCTTACATTCTGAGATTTTATGTCTCTATTACTTCTAGAAACTTTTCAGACTTTATATCTTTAAATATTTCCTTTCAATTTTCTTTCCATATTCTTTTGTTAGTTTTTCTATATAAAGATAAAGTAGAAACTCCATATTTTTCTTCCATCTGTTTTAATTTTTCTTTTATTCTATCACTTGATCTAGTTTACTCTGATCCTGAAATTCATACATAGATTCTTAAAATTAACAATTTTGATTTTCAGTATTTTGTTGTATATGTTATGACTGTTTCACCATCTCTCTCCCTCTTCTCAGGCTTCCTTATTCCCTGAGGCACAACAGTATCAAAATTTGGCCAATTAAAAACCTTACAATGGCCTCTAAGTTTTCAAGGGAAAGGATGAGTGACACATCTATGACTTTAAATTAAAAGCTAGAAATGATTAAGCTTAGTGAGAAAGGTATGTTGAAAAGTGAGGAAGGCTGATAGTGAGGCCTTTTGTGCCAAAAGGTTAGCCAAGTTGTGGCTGCAAAGGAAAATACTCTGAAAGAAATTACAAGTGCTACTCCAGTGAACATATCAATGATAAAAAGGTAAAACAACTTTATTGATAATATGGAAAAAGTCTTAGTGGCCTGTACAGAAAGTCAAACCAATCAAAATATTCCTTTAAGTCAAAGCCTAATCCAGAACTAGGGTCTATTTCTGTTTAATTCTATTAAGAATGAGAGAAGTGAGGAAGCTGCAGAAGAAAAGTTTGAAGTTAGCAAAGGTTAGTTTATGGAGTTTAAAGGCAAAATGTTGTTTCCATAATATAAAAGGATAAAGTGAAGTAGCAAATGCTGATGTAGAAGCTGTTTCAACTTATCCGGAAGATCCATTACAGCTAAGACAATTGATGAACTGACTACCCTAAACAACAGATACTCAAGGTCGACAAGACAACCTTATGTCGGAATAAGATGCCACCTAGCACTTTCATAGGTAGAGAAAAGTACATGCCTGGCTTCTAAGCTTCAATAGACAGGCTGACTCTCTTGCTGGTTCTGATGCAATTGGTGACTTTAAGTTGAAGTCAATGCTCAACTTATCATTCTAAAAAGTTCAGGGCTCTTAAGAATTATGCTAAATTTACTCTGCCTGTGCTCTATAAATGGAACAACGAAGCCTGGATGACAGCACATCTGTTTACAGCATCATTTACTAATTTTTTTTTTTTTTTTTTTGAGATGGAGTCTTGCTCTGTCTTCCAGGCTGGAGTACAGAGGCAGGATCTCAGCTCACTGCAACCTCTGCCTCCTGGGTTCAAGCAATTATCCTGCCTCAATCTCCCAAGTATCTGGGATTACAGGCATGCACCACCACACCCGGCTAATTTTTTTTTTTTTTTTTTTTAGTGGAGATAGGGTTTCACCATGTTGGCCAGGATGGTCTCGGTCTCTTGACCTCATGATCCACCTGGCTTGCCCTGGCAGGGATTACAGGCATGAGCCACTACTCCCGGCCATTTCCTAAATATTTTAAGCACACTGTGGAGACTTTACTGCTCAGTAAAAAAAGATTCATTTCAAAATACTACTCATTGACAATGCGCCTAGTCACCCAAAAATTCTGATTGAGACATATGTGATTTATCTTGTTTCCATGTCCGCTAACACAACATGCATTCTGCAGCCCATAGGTCAATAAAGTAATTTTTACTTTCAAGTCTTAATATATAAGAAATATTTCTTAAGGCTACAATTGAAGTAAATAATGATTCTCCTGATGGATCTGGGCAGAGTAAATTGAAAACCTTCTGGAAAGGATTCACCATTGGAGATACCATTAAGAATATTTATGATTCATGGAGGAGATCCAAATATCAACATTAACAGGAGTTTGGAAGAAATTCATTCCAACCCTCATGGATGACGTTGAGGGGTTCAAGACTTCAGTGGAGGAAATAGCTGCAGATATGGTGGAAATAGCAAGAGAAATGGAATTAGAAGTCAAATCTGAAGATGGAACTGAATGCTGCAATCTCATGACAAAAGGTTAATGGATGAGAAGTTGCTATTTATGGATGAGCAAAGAAAGTGATTTGTTGAAATAATAAAGAATTTAGAATATTATATAATATAAAATGAATAGATGAAGCAGCAGCAGGGTTTGAGAGAAATGACTAATTTTGAAAGTTGCTCTACTAAGGGTAAAGTGGTACAAAATAGAATTACACAGTACAGAAAATCCTTTCATGAAAGAAAGAGTCTACTGATTTGACAAGCTTCACTGTTGTCTTATTTTACTAAATTGCCGCAGCCACTCCAACTGTCAACAACTACCACCCTGATCAGTCAGCAGCCATCAGATGATCATTAGCATTTTTTTCAGAGTATTTTTAATTAAGGTATGTTCATTGCATTTTTAGACATAATGCAATTGCACACTTAATAGACTACAGTGTCAACATAACTTTTATATGCACTGGTGTCATAGTCTGTTTGTGTTCCTGATAATAGAATACCTGAAAATGGGTAATTTATAAAGAAAATAATTTATTTCTTGTGGTAATGGAGGTTGAGATGTCTGAGGTTGAGGGCCCCCATTTGGTGAGACACTTCTTGCTGGTGGGAACTCTGGAGGGTCTCAAGGAAGTGTGGGGCATCATATGGTAAGGGGGCTAATGTGCTAGCTCAGGTCTCTCTTAGTTGCATACCCATTAATCTCTTAATCCGTTAATCCGTAAGTAGATTATTTCATTCATGAGGGCAGAACTCTCATGACCCAATCATCTCTGAAAGGCCTCAGCTTTCAATATTGCCCCACTGGAGGTTAAGTTTCAATATGAGTTTCAGAGACTCAGACATTCAAACTATAGCAAGCAGGAAACCAAAATATTCGTGTGACTCACTTTATTGTGACATTCACTTCATTGCAGTGGTATGGAACTAAAGCTGCAATATCTCTGAGGTATGCCTGTATTTTAATTTGTAAACTTTCAGAAGTTTAAAGTTTGTGTGATATAATAAAAAAGACTAAAGAGTAAGATGAAAAAATTAACTTTATGCTTTTAAGTCTGTGCTTTACATCTTAAACTTGATTGTGTCTTCAATATTGTTTAAGATATCTGCTCAAGCATGAAGTAAAAAGATAGCAATTTTCCCATTTAATATAATGTTATTCTAGTGAGAATGAGAAATACATATATATATATACACACACACACACACACACATTTGACTGAAAAACGAGGGATAAAATGTTATAATAAACCAGAACTTTCACACCAAATGTATAGACTTAGTGGCATGAGAGTTTTCTCCATACGGTTTTCATAGATCAAATATATAAGAAGGTGTTGTTATGAGCTGAGTTATATGATAACGAAAACTAACATTTTAAAATCATTTAAGCATGCTAAGTATTGTATTTAAGTGTATTATATTAACAACTTAAATTATTCCTCAAAAGTATTCTAAGCTGTGGGTACTATTATCATTCTTAATTTTTCAGTTGACGAAACTGAGACAAAGAGAAAATAAAAAGGTCACTCAAATTGACACAGATAGTATACATGAGAAATTCAGTATTTGATCTGAAGCAAGCTCATTTCATGAGTAGATATTTTTACTAATTATCTCTATGACCTCTGTGATATAGGTATGAAAAATTGGTAAGGGGGAGAATATAGAGAAACAATCATGGATAGAGGGCAGTGTGACCAAACGCTCAAGGATCTTAATCCATAGACTAAATATTTAATAAACTCAGAACACATGGTCATTGAAATGAATAAGAGAGCTAAGATTGAACATGGAGTCAGCAATGCCAGGTTATTATGCTCTAACTTAGGGAGTTAATATGGATCAAGGACTATTTTATCTAGAAAACAACATCCCATAGAATTTAGCTGTAAAATTTCACTTAGAAATAAAATGTATCCATCTGTATGCCATATATTAAATAACAGTATTTGGGTATTTTTGCTCCCACATCTACACCTTTCTGTGGGAACATTTCTATACTTATCACTTTTCTTGGGCTTCTCTTTCCCTAGATCAGAGTCAAAAAGTTTTGTTAGCAATCTCAGAGGATTCAATCTCATGGTGCAAATTATAGTTGAAAACCCAACTAACTCAATTTTCCTAATGTTCTAATCAACTAAAGCCTTAATATAAAATGACTCTTCTCGGACTGTAAAAATGACAAGGCTATAAAGCCATGCTGCTTGATACTCCCCTTGAGCTTATATTTCTATGACATAATAAGGCAGGTGGTTTTTCTCTTGACTTAGGTATGTATTACATTCAAATAAGTGAGAAATGATCAAGGGTTGCGGAGATTACCGGGCTTGATATTTATCAGGTAGTACAATTTCTGATTTTAATTGAATAAAATTCCTTTGAAACTCTTAAATGGAGGTTGAAAATTTAAAAACGATCTAGAAGACCCATGGAATAGATATATTTATTCAAAGCAATTATATAGTTTATTGGTAAAATATATGTTCTGCCTTTCCTATGGGTTATAAGGAATAAAATGGACTTCTGTAGAAATAGAGCTTATTTCTTTCTCTCTCCGTTTCTCTCTCTTTCTCATTCTCTATCTCTCTATCCTCCTCCACACCTCAGAATGGGTATATTATTTATTTTATTTTTTATCTTGATGTATTTTCCACTTTGACACACTTGTCAGAAATATGGAGCAACATATATGATGAAACAGGAGTCTGTTCTACTTTTTTCTATCTTGAACCACTCTGCCACAAGTTGGAGACCCACAGAAGTTCTATTTCATTATTTCAGCTTATGAGTGGTTGCTTCTTCATAATTTCAAAAGCACTGAAAGAGCACCCTTATATATTTCCTTTAGATAATTACAGAAAGTAATTTTATCTGCAAATAGAACTTTTTCTTCCAGTTTTGTGTCATCAAAAACATCTTCTCCAAGTACATAACCAAAGGAAGCCTTCTAGGTTGTCTCTACCTACCAGAAAAGTAACTTAATCAAGCAGGAGGTATAAACCCAGTATAAACTAGTTAGAGGAACTAATATAGAGTGAAGAGTAAATGATGCTTTCAAATACCACTAGAAACTGTCACCACCATAGAAATCCAAAATGAGCCACTGAAAAATTGGTTGCTCTTGAGAAAGTATTTTAATCAGTGAAAATCCTCAACAGGTTTGTTATTATTTTCTTTTTGAGCTCTTTCATGTGTGCTGGTATGTGACCCAGCCTGTGTTTGCTCCCGGGGCAAACATTCCAGGGTATCTATGCTTTTGTTTGTTATATCTACATTTCTCATGTTCTCTTCCTGTCTTTTTGACAGGATATTAGGCTTAATCTTGGCATTTGCTTTACATCAATAAATGATTAGCAAATCATTAGAAGAATTTTGCAGTTTTTAATTATAAAAATATGTGTACATCTGTGCCTATAACTTCATGTTCTCATTAGTCTGTCTCCTCTTGAATAAATCGGCATTTCCCTTGTGCGTATCTTTGATTTTTCAGGCATTCTTCTTCAACCAGGGGACTAATAAAGGGTACAGGGCATCTTCAGTTATTCCAGTTAAATATCAGACTCTATGTCATAGAATCCTGCAATCTTTAATGTGTAAGGTTATGCATTATGCTACAATCATTATGTAAACATAAGAATTAAGTTATTTGAGACTGATCTATTCAAATGACTGTAGATTACAAAACACAATAACAGGACGCTCCAAATAACAAAACTTTTCATTTTACTCTACATATACTGAATGAAACACAAACCTAATTATTTTCATTCCAAACTCTTATTCAATCTTCTCTCCCCAGCTCCTGCTTCTACGTGTGGCAAGTTCTCCTACACTGTGATTTGGAAGAATGTTTTATCACAAGAAGAGCGTATTTCACCCAGTCACATTTTTTCTCATTGGAATCCCAGGTCTGGAAGACATCCACATGTGGATCTCCCTGCCTTTCTGCTCTGTTTACCTCATGGTTTTGCTGGGCAATGCCACCATTCTGCTGGTCATCAAGGTAGAACAGACTCTCCGGGAGCCCATGTTCTACTTCCTGGCCATTCTTTCCACTATCGATTTGGCCCTTTCTACAACCTCTGTGCCTCGCATGCTGGGCATGTTCTGGTTTGATGTTCACGAGGTTAACTATGGAGCCTGTGTGACCCAGATGTTTCTGAACCATGCCTTCACTGGCATGGAGGCTGAGGTCTTACTGGCTATGGCTTTTGACCATTATGTGGCCATCTGTGCTACACTACATTACACGACCGTCTTGACATCCCAAGTGTTGGTGGACATTAGCATGTGCATTGTAATTCATCCAGTTTTACTTACACTTCCCATGATCTATCTTGTCTACTGGCTACCCTTTTGTCAGGCTCATGTAATAGCCCATTCCTACTGTGAGCACATGGGCACTGCAAAATTGTCCTGTGGAAACATCCGTATCAATGGTATCTATGGGCTTTTTGTAGTTTCTTTCTTTGTTCTGAACCTGGTCCTCATTGGCATCTCATATGTTTACATTCTCCGTGCTGTCTTCCGCCTCCCATCACATGATGCTCGGCTAAAAGCCCTAAGCACATGTAGCTCTCATGTTGGGGTCATCTGTGTTTTCTATATCCCCTCAGTCTTCTCTTTCCTTACTCATGTATTTGGACACCACCAGGTTACATTCACATTCTTGTTGCCAATCTCTATTTGATTATCCCACCCTCTCTCAATCTCATCATTTATGGGGTGAGGACGAAACAGATTCGAGAGCAAGTGCTCTATGTTTTTACTAAAAAATAAGACTCGTATCATGTTATTTTACTAAGGGCTTTAATCCGTCTATAAAGACTGATATGTTCTTGCCTTAAGAAATATTTCCTGATCCTCACCTTACTGCTGTCAACTTGCAATATAAGTTGGTTTGTTCCTGGATGCTGACTAATAATGGATTCCTTTTTTTTTTTTTTTTTTTTTTTTTTTTTTTTTTTTTTTTGGAGATGGAGTCTTGCTCTGTAGCCCGGGCTGGAGTGCAGTGGCCGGATCTCAGCTCACTGCAAGCTCCGCCTCCCGGGTTTACGCCATTCTCCTGCCTCAGCCTCCCGAGTAACTGGGACTACAGGCGCCCGCCACCTCGCCCGGCTAGTTTTTTGTATTTTTAGTAGAGACGGGGTTTCACCGTGTTAGCCAGGATGGTCTTGATCTCCTGACCTCGTGATCCGCCCGTCTCGGCCTCCCAAAGTGCTGGGATTACAGGCTTGAGCCACCGCGCCCGGCCCAATAATGGATTTCAAAACTGTCAGAAACATCATTGTAGTTCAAGTTCAAAGCCTGATCAACTACTCTGGAAGGGATATCCTGGGAGAGAGCTGTGGGGCCTTTGCCTGCATGACTTTGTGAAGAATGCTTGTTAGCACAAGACTGCTTCTGTTCTGGGGAAAGAACATACTATACTGAGTGTTTTGTGACCAGTGATGAGAGATATGTTGCACTGGAAATTTACCCTGTAAACTACTTTCTTTATTCTTTCTTTCCTTATTTTCTTCCTTTCTTCCTTTTTTCCCTTTTATTCTTTTTCTCTTACTTCTATTTATTCATACATCATGCATTTCATGATTCCTTTCATTTATATTTATTCAGTGTCTGGCCCTATGGAGCTTGCATTCTGTTGTGCTCTTACAAAGCCAGTTTTACAGGTTCAAACAATCATTGCCAAATCCGTAGCTTCAAGTGGAATCATATACCAAATAGATAACACTCAGTGCAATGATAGCCAAAACAAACACATAATTTCAAAACTATTTATCAGTAATACCAGCATAATTTGTCACTGATTGATTTTTGGAATTCATGCCCATAACATAAGCACCAGTTAGGTATGGCATTTTTACATCCATGATAGAGGGAAGTCTTCACCTATCATTTTTTCCAGTATTCTCTCAATCTGTATTTAACCCTAAAAGACTCTTATTTCAAAATCCAAGACCTCTCTTTCCAACCTGCGATCTGTCATTTGTTCTCCCACAGACTTTAATATAGAGTATGTCCTATTTAGCTATTGATAGCCACATTTCACATGATACTGAAGGTTTTCAATTTATTTAATATGATTTCCAAAGACCAAGCAATTAATTATCTTCTGAATTATCAAACTTGTCACATTGTTTTTTACAATTATACTCATTTTGTCTTATGTAGGTTATTTAAAATGTAAAGCAAAAATGTAACAGTTTTGCTCCTGATACCAAAAATTAACAACTTTTATACTGCACTCATCTCAAAGAGGATGTTTAATAACATGCACACAGCATTAAAGCTAATGTCACCTTTAACACTGCCCCAGCAGATTTCTCTCCCAATTTTCCAGAGGCAAAGGCTAGTGTGTGTATTTTCTGATTTCACATTGCAAATTTTTAGATTTACAGCCAATCACAGTATTTCCGTTAGATCATTTGTTATTTATTTATATAGACTAATGTACTCTGTGTTTTGTTTTGTAATATAGATTTCATTTATGTTTTTATTTTCTAATAGTTGATTCATCTCATTATTTTAAATTACAAAACATGCTGCACATCTTTGTATATATTTCTTCGTACATTTTTAGTTAATTTATCCAGGTTTTATTCTTTAAAGTAAAATTATTAGGTAGTAGGTTTACAGCCAATCAGAAAGTATTTCTGCTTTCTTGATATTTGTTTTTGATTCATTTTCTGATTTTACATTTCCTATTGCTTTCCTTTTTTTCACTTTCTTTTTTTGTTATTTTAGTTCCCTTTATTCATAAAAAATTTCCCCACTGATATTTAAAAATTTGCATATTCATTATCTGTTTTTCTATTGGGTATTATTAAAAAATTAACTTTCCCAATTTCATCTTTCTTTTTTTCTAACAAAAACTAATTTGTAACTACTTACTCTGAAGAAACAAACATATCAATCCTCTTTTAACTTTTGCTATTTTTCTTTTACTTACATCCATCTCACTCATGTTGCTGCCATCTGGAATCTTACTTCCAGGTTTAAAAATAGGAATAAAACAGTTTACAATAATTTTATATATATATATATAAATTTTCAAATTTTATTTTATTTTAGCTTCAGATGGAACATGTGCAGGTTTGTTGCATAAGTATAGTGAATGTTGCTGAGGTTTAGGCTTTTAATTATCTTGTCAACCATGTAGTGAGCATAATAGCTGATAGGTAGTTTTTCAACACTTGCCTCCATCTCTTCCTCCCCTCTTTTGAAGTTTCCAATGTTTATTGTTCCCGTCTTTCTGTCCATGTGACTCAATGCTTAGCTTTCATTTATGAATGAGAACATGAAATATTTGCTTTTGTGTTTCTTCATTAATTCACTTAGGATAATGGCCTCCAGGTGCATCCATGTTGCTGCAAAGGACATAATTTTGCACATTTTATGCTGTGCAGTATTCCATTATGCGTATGTGCGTATCGCGTTTTATTTATCTCATCTGCTGTTGATGAATCCCTGGGTTGATTCTATGTCTTTGCGGTTGTGAACAGCGCCGTAATAAACTTACAAGTGCAGATGTCTTTTTGGTAGAACAATTTATTTTCCTTCAAGTATAAGGACACATCTAATATTCCCCACCCCAGCCATGCTGCCAGACACAACAGCCCTCACATTTCAGCCAATTACCTCCTGTTTTGGTAATAAATGATAATAATTTTGTGTCTAAATGTGTCTTCACCTACTTTTACAATTTAATAACAGGACAAAGGTTTATAGAACTTTGGAACAAAGTTTCATTCTATCTACTTTCTAAATTAGTTGTTCAACTTTTTTTTTTCTAGCAATTAGTGTTGTAATGAAAAAATATAATTACAAACATTTTTCATGCTTTTGAAATATTTTTTCTCTGTTCTTTTGAAAACATTTTGATGTTATAATATTTCATTTTATTGAGTCTAGCTTTGTAACTTTTTAATAAATAATGTTCGGTATTCTGTAGGTCCTTACATTCTGAAACTATATCTTCCACGATGTGATTATCACACATTGAGTGCTTGTATCAAAACATCTCATGTACCCCATAAACATATACACTTGCTATACATACCCACAAAATTTTTAAAAAGGAAACAATTAAAAATATTAAAATTAATCAAGCACTTTTACTTCCTAAGCATAAAAAAATCAGAGTACCTGGAATAGCTAGAATAATTTTCAAAATAAACATAATAAAGTGAAACTATCAATTTTTCTGTTTTAATACTTATTTTATGGCTATAATTATCAAGTCTATGTAGTAGTGGCAGGAGGATAGAGACATAGATAAATTGAAAGTACTAGAAAAACCAGAAATAAGCCAGTAAAATATGACCATTTGAATTTTAATACAGTTTGATTGAGATACAACTAGCACACCATATATTTTACCTATTTAAATATACAATTAAATGAACTTTAGTATATTCAAAAAGTTTCGCTGCTGTACTGCAATCGATTTAGTATTTGTTCATGACCTCGAAGCGAAATATCATACCTATTTGGCAGTCAATAGTACTTCCAGTTCTAGAAAACCATGAATTCACTTTCTATAGTCTATTATTTTGCCTCTTTTGAACATTTCAAATAAAAAGTAAAATGTGTGCCTTCATGTAAAATGTGTGCCTTCTATCACACATCATGCAGTATGCTTTCTATTCCCAACCATATTGTAGCATGTATCAGACCTGTATTCCTTTTTATTGATACATAATATCTAATTGTACAGTTATACTATATTTTATGTATACATTCATCAATTGATGGACATTTAATTTAGGTTATTTTCAAGGCTTGGCTACTATGAGTAGTACTTCTATGGACATTTGTATACAACCTTTTGCATGACATGTGTTTTCATTTTTCCAGGGTATATACACAGAAGTGGAATTGTTAGGTCGTGGAAAATCTGTGTTTAGCAAATCAGGAAATAGAAATTAAAACCACGAGGAGATATCACTACCAACCTATCAGAAGGACTAAAATTGAAAAGAATATATAGGGTGAAACACAAATGCTGGCAAAAATATAGAGAAACTTGATCACTCTTACATTGCTGGTGTGAATGTAAAATTGGGCAGCCCTTCAGGAAAACAGTTTGACAACTTTTCCAAACCAAATGTGCAATGAATATATGACCCAACAATTGTACCCATGGGTATTCATCTCAGAGAAATGAAAACTTATGTGCACATGAATTCCTGCACAAAATGCTTACAGTTGCTCTGTTGATAATTGTCAAATAATGGAAACAATCCAGACATCCTTCAATGAATGAATGTTTAATCACATTAACAAATTATTGATACACACAACTTGGATGAATCCTTGGATAATTATGCTGAGTGAAAAAAGATTTCATACAGTATGATTCCATTTATGTAACATTATTTAGATTATGAAATTATTGAAAAATATTGATTAGTTGTTTTCAGGATGTAAGGCCAAGGGAGTGGATCAGGCATGGTAAGGATGTTACTGTGCCTGTAAAAAACAGCTTAAGACATCCTTGTGGTGATGTAAATCTTCTGTATCTTCAATGTCCCAATGTTGGTATCATGGCTGCGATGTTATTTTGCGAGATATAAGTTTGGAGAAAACTGGGAAAAGGCTACCTGTGGTCGCTCTGCATTTCTCACAGCTGCATGCAAAATGAAAAGTACCTTATTTATTTATTTTTTAAAAGCTGATTGGGACTGGGCGCGGTGACTCACGCCTGTAATCGCAACACTTTGGGAGGCCAAGGCGGGTGGATCACGAGGTCAGGAGATTGAGACCATCCTGGCTAACACAGTGACATCCCGTCTCTACTAAAAATACCAAAGGAAAGTAGCCGGGCGTGGTGGCGGGCGCCTGTAGTCTCAGCTACTGGGGAGGCTGAGGGAGGAGAATGGCGTGAATCCGGGAGGTGGAGCTTACAGTGAGCGGAGATCGCGCCACTGCACTCCAGCCTGGGCGACAAAGCGAGACTCTATCTCAAAAAAACAAAACAAAACAAAAAACAAAAAGGCTTATTAAGAACATAGGTAAAATGCATATCCCTTTGTGGTTGGGTAGAGTGTCTACAAATGTCAATTTGCTCAGGTTGGTTGATGAGTGTCATTTATTTCTTCTCTTTCCCTGCAGATACCCTATCCACTTGCTCAATCCGTTAGTGAGAGTGAAGTGTTGTGTTGAATTGCTTATGTTTATGGATGTCTTCATATATTTTTAAAGCCTACTAGTTTTTGAAAAATACACTTTGAACTACCGTTGTTACACAATACCCTTTAAATTAGTGTTTGTTCTGAAACACATTTTGTCTGATATCAGCATATACTCTTTAGCTTTTCTTTGTTAATTTTTTGTGATAAATTTTTTTCCATTTTTCTGCATTTGTGATACCTAGGTCTTCATTTTACATACAGAAAACATATAAGTGGGCCTTGCTTTTTCCCCAATATAATAATCTCTGTTAGTTCACGTATTTAGCCTGTTCATTTTTATTGTGATTATTGATATGTTTAGATTAAAATCTACCAGCTTTCTAGCATTTTCTTACTTATTGGATCTGTTTTTTTGTTTCTTTTCCCCTCATTTTCTACTGTCTTGGTTTTGCTCAACATTTTTTTTTTTTTTTTTTTTTTTTTTTGAGACGGAGTCTCGCTCTGTCGCCCAGGCTGGAGTGCAGTGGCCGGATCTCAGCTCACTGCAAGCTCCGCCTCCCGCCATTCTCCTGCCTCAGCCTCCCGAGTAGCTGGGACTACAGGCGCCCGCCACCTCGCCCGGCTAGTTTTTTGTATTTTTAGTAGAGACGGCGTTTCACCATGTTAGCCAGGATGGTCTCGATCTCCTGACCTCGTGATCCGCCCGTCTCGGCCTCCCAAAGTGCTGGGATTACAGGCTTGAGCCACCGCGCCCGGCCTGCTCAACATTTTTAACTGAATCTATGTTGTCTCCAATACTGAATCATTATTAACATAGTTTTTTCTTAATACTTGCAACATGTAACTTTAATTAAGTATAGTCTATTTTCAAATACTTTACTGCTTCATGTACAGTGTAAGAACCTTACAACACTATATCCCTAACTCTTCCTTTTCATTTTTAGTGTTGCTTGTCATTTTATATATATCATATAATTTTACTATTAAGTTTTACATCATATAGAATATTATATAAATGATATATGGGCATGCACTGCAAAATGACATTTTGGTCAAGTACAGATCTCATATAAAGCGGTGGACATCCAGTATGTTAAGGTTAATTTATTATTGAAGAAAAATATTATTTTTTATAAATTTAACATAGCCTAAATGTACAATGTTTATCAAGTCTACAGTAGATACAGTTATGTCCTAGGCCCTCACATTTACTCACCACTTCACATTCTTTCACTCAGGGACTCACCCAGAGCAACTTCCAGTCCTGCAAGTTCCATTTGTGAAAGTGTCCTATAAGGGTGTACCACCTTTTTGTCTTTTATATTGTATTTTTGCTGTACTTTTTTATGTTTAGATATATTCAGATACACAAATACCATAGTCTTACAGCTGCCTACAGTAGTCAGTACTGTACATGTTGCATAAGTTTGTGGCCTAAGAGCAATAGGCTTTCCCACATATCTTAAGTCTGTAGTAGGTTATACCATCTGGGTTTGTGTAAATACACTCTATAATGTTCACACAATGATCAAGTTGCCTAGTGATGCATTTCTGAGGCTGTATCCCCATTGTTGAGAACACGTGATTGTAATATAAAATATTATGAAGTCATTTTATACTGATAACATTTTTTTTATTTCTACAGCCACTTATCTTTAAGAGCAGCAAACTATAGACCCCCACCTGCTTTTGTGAGTAGTTTTATTGAAACAGAGATATGCTCACTTACTTTTATATTATATATGCCTCTCTTTGCATTTCAGTGGCAGAGTTAAATAAAACCATATGGCCATAGAACTGCAATAGAAACCACATGACCTTCAAAAGTCTACAATAATTAATCTTGCCCTTTATAGTAGGTATACTGAACCCTATTTCAGCTACATTCAAAAGGAGAAAGTAATTAGTTTTAAGTTCAATCATTTCATTACTGCACATGAAGTTCTAGAGTCTCTATTTCTTGAATAGAGGGACCCAGTCTGGCAAAACAGCTGCAATTTTAACTACCATCTGTTTAATTTTATTAATTGTATTGTGATTATCTAACAAATACCATGAAAAAAATCATTGTGTGTATAATTAGTTTCACCATGTTGCTCAGGCTAGTCTCGAACTCCTGAGTTCAAGGGATCTGCCTGCTTTGACCTCCCAAAGTGCTGGGATTACAGGTGTGAGCCACTGCACCACCTGGCCTGGTTTTATATTTTTAAAGTTTGAAGTACATCACTAGTATATAGAAATAGAATTATTTGTTGAATGCTGATTTATATCTCCTGAGACCTTGGTGAACTCATTTAATTGTTTTGATAATTTTTTAATCTTTTATATTTTTTACATGAACAATCTTGTCATCTATAAATAGGAAGAGTTTTATTTTTTTCTATTATCCTTTTTTATTTTTAATTTTTTTTTTTTAATTTAAGTTCTGGGATACATGTGCAGAATGTGCAGATTACATAAGTATACATGTGCCATGGTGGTTGGCTTCACCCATCAACCCGTCATCTAGGTTTTAAGCCACCCATGCATTAGGTACTTGTCTTAATGATCTCCCTCCGCTTGCTCCCAACCCCCCAACAGGCCCCAGTGTGTGATGTTCCCCTCCCTATAACCATGTGTTCTCATTGTTCAACTCGCACTTATGAGTGAGAATATGTGGTGTTTGCTTTTCTGTTTCTGTGTTAGTTTGCTAAGAATGATGGATTCCAGCCTCATTCATGTCCCTGCAAAGGACATGAACTCATTCTCTTTTATGGCTGCATAGTATTCCATGGTGTATATGTGCCACATTTTCTTTATCCAGTCTATCATTGATGGGCATTTGGATTGGTTCCAAGTCTTTGCTATTATAAATAGTGGTGCAATAAACATACATGTGAATGTGTCTTTATAGCAGAATGACTTATAATCCATTGGATATATACCCAGTAATGGGATTGCTGGGGCAAATGCTAGTTCTGGTCACTAGAAAAATGTAAATCAAAATCCCAATGAGATACCATCTCACACCAGTTAGAATGGTGATCATTAAAATGTCAGGAAACAACAGATACTGGTGAGACTGTGGAGAAATAGGAATGCTTTTACAAGTTTGGTGGGAGTGGATATTAGTTCAACCATTGTGGAAGACAGTGTGGTGTTTATTTTTTATTAACTAACTACCCTGGCTAGAATTTCTAGCACTGTGATGGATAATATTGGTGAGAATGCATTTCCTTGCCTTTCTTAGAGGGAATATATTATCTTTTGTTATGAAGCATAATGTTTGATGTAGATTATGTTCATCAATTTTCTTTTTCAAGCTGAAGAAGATCCTCTCTATTGAAATTTTATGGGAGTTTTTATCATGAGTGAGTTTTGAGTTTTGTAAATTTTTGTTTTCATAAATTGATTGACCAATATATATTTTTTTCTTATTTAGGTTGCTAAATTTATAGATTTCACTGACTTTTAAAAAATTTTTATTAAGAAAGTTTATTCAATAAGCGTGCTTAAGGATAACATTTTTTAAGTGGACCAAGACTCATTATTGGCACAATTTCAGAAGATTAAATGTATACACTCATCAAAGGATTTCAGGCTTAAAATGCATTCAGTACACCAAATTGAACTTCTCAATACTCTAGAACATACACGTAAGCAATGGAATTTTTTTTTTTTTTTTTTGCATTTGTTATTCTCCAGAGCTTAAGCTAATTTATGTTCTCTTGGAAAAGCCAGAAAACAAAAACATTAACAATCATTTATGTAACAACAACTTGTCTTAGTTGTACCACTTGCAAAATTTAAACAAACTGTCATCACAACTTTTCACATACATAAATAAAAACATCAATATCTCACTGTTCACAATATCTTATAACACCTGTCCAAGAAACTTCCATCAAGTTATAAAGGAACTGTTTTAGATTAAGCCAAAGATTTATTTGATGAGATAAAACATTCGGTTGTCACTTCTGCAACTTTGTGTTGCACACCAGTGATTACCCCTTTGATTAATCTAGCCTTCCCCTGTTACTGTTGCATGTTCTTGGCAGGAAGCAGGTATTTCTAAGCCATTTGACACACTCAATAATGTTTTACAGTGATGAGCCTCCAGTATAATTATTCTTAACTTTACTTACTATCCTATTTTCTAGTATCTTTCTCTCTCTCCCTTTCTGGATGAAAATATTTCTCAGAACACACCTCATGCCTTCACAGTTAAGTATTTAAACAAAACTTCTCTGTTGACATGAGCACTTTTTTTCCCCTCTTGGGCTGAGTTTTTACGACTTTCAATTCCAGGTCAACATTTATTCATTCTGATGAATTCTGTCACACATATTTAGCATTAAACAGAAGCAAATTGTAAACCACTAAATATTGGAAGAGAGGTACTTACTTTACTTGGTTTTTCATTAAAATGGCAAGAATGCTATAAAGACTCCCTTAAATTTGTATGTTTTACTAGTTTCAAAAGGTTTGGCCATTATAAGACATAGAATGCTTTTTGTGGTCTAATGTCTTTCATGTTTTCTCTATTTGGTCTCCTCATTAATACTTTGGTTAATTGATGCATATTTTTGAGTCACTGGTCACTTAAATGCACACATGAAGAAAATAAAATATTAACATCCTGTGTATTGACTGAGTTTGTATGCAGCCCACTTTGGAGATCAGTACATCAAAACCTGTGAGGATTGTTGTTCAGAGATAGTGAGTTTAAACATTTGTCCTTTCATATGTGGTAATTAATAATCTCTAGAGCTCATTTAGCCATATTAAATATAATCATGAAGAAACAATCACTTGCATGTGTGTTCATGTGTGTGTGTGCTATTGTGATATGTATGTTTCTGGTTGAACTATTAATTCACCAGTAGGCATCAACTGCTGTTAGTACATGTGGGGAAAGCATTAAGGAATTATGCTCCTGGTTTATAATTTCAGTTACAAGGAAAAGAAGTAGAAACAGGCTGACAAAACTGTAATGAGTGATCAGGATGGGAGGAATTGAGTGACATTGGAAAGGGACATACAAAACACAAACAAGCATATACATAAATACAGTCAAAGATAGTTAGAATGAAATAAAATGCATTATGAAATAAATACTTCAAATAATAAAATTAATAAAGTTGTGTGAAATTAAATTCTAATTATAAAAATTCTACTAGGACAAAGAATTTCAATTTTTCTCTCAACAAGGATATAAAAAATATTTGGGGGAATTATGGTGAAATGAAGAATGAGAAGTAAATTTAGAGCTATTTTTTTTTCTCAGCTTATTATTCCTACTTTAAAATCTTAGTGCTTTTCCACCCTAAGATGGTTTCCATAATAGAAGAAAGTTGTGTTAATGGCTGAACTTTTTTCTTTTTGGTAAATTATAAAACCTTATTAAATTATATTAAATATGAATTAAAATCAACGCATTTGTATACTAAGTTCATTGACAGGGAGACTCAGTATTTTTTAAAAATAGCTTCCTCCCAAAAGGACCTATTTATTCATTGTGATTTTGAAAAATACTTATTTTGGTTTAGAATAATTTTAGATACAACTGTAATTCGTGAGGATATTACAGATACTTCCCATACATCCTACATTTAATTCCTCTTATTGCAAACATCTTATATTAATGTAGTCTATTTTCCAAAATTAATGAAGCAACTAATTGATACATATTTATAACTAAAATTCATACTTTATTAAGATTTTCTTAGCTTTTAGCTAATATCCTTTTTCTAATTCAGCATCCCATTTGGGATACCCCATTACCATTAAATCATTGTGTCTCTTAAGGAGAGGCAAACATAAATTATAATGATATAGAACAATTAAAATGAAAAGTATGGACATTTCTACATTGAATTTGCTGATTGACATTAGACTCTATAAATTCCACAGAGTCAGGGAAGGTGACATAGTCACTATTTTATCTCCAGCATCCAACAATTACAAAAGTTAACACTCAGAAAACTATTATAATTATATTAAAAGAAGAAGTTCCATGAAACATCAATTACCCAGCAAAAATGGATGCATTCATATCTAATATAAATGTATCAATCAACTACTCCAAATAATAGAGAAAAATAACATCACCTGCTTAAATGGAATTATAAGGGTATCGGGTAGAGAGAACAAGAATGCAGCAATATGGTAAAACCCCATCTCTACTAAAAAACAAAACCAAAAAACAAAAATTAGCCAGGCTTTGTGGTGCATGCCTGTAGTCTCAGCTACTTGGCAGGCTGAGGCAGGAGAATCGCTTGAACCTGGGGGGAAGAGGTTGCAGTGAGCTGAGATCATGCCCCTGCACTGCAACCTGGGCAACAGAGCGAGACTCTGTCTCAAATAATAATAATAATAATAATAATAATAATAATAATAATAATGCAGATCTCAAAATGTGGTATGAAAAGCAGATAGAGAAATTTGGTGTATTTAAATACAGAAGAAAGCCAATAGAGCCACATATTAGAATATAATTTTTATGACAAGACATTTCTCTCACTCAAATCTCATAACATTGCATTCAGAACCTCATATGTAGTAGGTGCTATTCCTAAACTGGATGTCATTAGGAAGGAACATCCAGTTTGTGAATGTGTAAGTCCACAGTCCACAGAAATGTATGCTCACCCAATCAGTATGTCACCACACAGGCTTCTGTGGTTCGGAGACAAAAATTTAATATAAGAAACATACATTTGTGTACATGCTTTTTTGCAGGAAATTCTATCACTTTGAAACGTACTGTATACAGAGCACTTTAGATAAGTAAGAAACATCTCAGGGATAAGTTCTTAGATGGATGTATACAGTAAATTAAAATAAAATGTTCTATGTGATACTTTCAACTTTGGTAGCATTCTACTCTCCCTAAACCCTGACAATATAGCCTCATTGCCAATATTATGCTAAGATTTGCCTGAATACTTTTTACTTTAGCTATCCTCTCTCGTTATTACCATCATCACCAAAGAACCCCTTTGAATTTTGAACAAGGTAGGGGTTTCCTAGCTCTTAAATGTAGTGGTGGAAATTAATTCCAGTTGATTGAATGATAACACATATGGATTAACACATAGGGTGGGTACTCTCTATTCAATAGACACACAGACTGATCAAAATTTATGCCAAAATATACAAAAAATCTCCTAAAGGTTTAAAATTGGTCCATTTAAAAATATTTAATCATGATTATTGTAAAACAAAATACAGAATAATAGTGAAAACAGCAGCATCAACTACCAATTATTGAAGTACTGCCTACTATTTGCAAAGTTTTGTTACGTGCAAAATCATCTCTAATTTATAAAAAGAACACCCTTCAAGGAGAATATTGATTTTCCTTATTTTCTATGTAAGTGAGCTAAGGATCAATAAGTTTAAGAGGCTTGTCAGATGTTTAAAATGCTTCTAATGGATGATCTGGGAAATTAAGCTAGAGATAAAAGTAGTGAATTGACATGGAAGGAAAATAGAAATACTTAATATAGCAAAACAAATACTAGACTCACTATCAAGAAGTGGTGTGTACAAATTAACTCACTTTGCCTGACAACTTTGTGATGTTTCATAAACTTGAACATTAATGTTTGTATGTGTGCATGTTTGTAAATCTGTTTCTTTCTTGACAGTTGTCAGCAGAAAGACAATTAGAAATAGCAAGGTTAATCACTGTTAGGCAGGAATCTAGACCCAACATGACGGCGTTACCCGGGGTAGCAGGCCTTTTGTTAAAGACTCCCTTTACCCTTGTCCACACCCGCAGACTTACATGCGTCAGAGTTCCGGCTGGGCAACCACACTCCCCTATGACCTGCAGCTCACCTGCATTCCACAAGTTCGTAAACAGCAGTTTCGGTTGACAGTTTCCAAAGACCCCTTCCTCATGATCCTTACTCAACTCCTGCCCTAGTAGTTTCAAGACCCCCCAGGCCCTGTTTGCACAACCAGCTTCCCTACCTCTCTGGCTGTAAAAAGCCCCCACCCTCCTCCCTCAGCGCAACTTCCTCGGCCCACGCCTTTGGACCGAGGAACCTCGCCCGCAAGCCCTAATGAAAGCTATTCTCACTGCCATTTGCCTTGTGTCTTCGTTCCCGGTTTGGCTCCAGCCTCAGTTTACCTTTACAATCACCAGATCTGAAATGAAGAGGGATATGTTCATTCCACCGTAAGTAGATCCAGAGTAAGAAGATTATCCTGAGAGGGTTATCCAGAGTACGAGGTTTCAATAATAAAACCTCAAGGCAGGGTTCCTATAATATTTGCATCTGCAAGAAAGGAGAGCTTGGAAGCTGACTGTGGAATGAGAAAGACTTGCAGACTTAAACAATAAAACACCTGCACACATCCAAAATTATCTTAGACTGTTCCAGTTCGATACATTTGTGGTTTCTTCGAAGAGTAGATTACCTATGCTCAGCTCATAAATGTGAACTATAATGGGTCTGGTCATATTTAAATCATGTATCTACTTATTTGTCCATAACCTGTATATTTGTGAATTAAACAGTTTTTCCATGAAATAAGGTTAAAATATTTTCAGGAGAATCTTTTGTGTTTCTAAAGTAGTAAGGGAACAATTTTATCTCACCAATATTTTATAAGTTTACATTGCTGATTTGCGTAACTGTTACAATTACTAACACTAAATTTAAACCACTATGTTGCATCAGAAAATAAACGTTCTTTAGTTCATCTTTTGCGGTCAGTCTCAGCATATAATCTGGTACATATGTGGTAGATAATTACTGTTCGTTGAACTAAAATATTGAATTTACTTGAATGGATCTAATGAAGTACACTGAAATCTTTGGGCCACATATTACCATTAAATTGTACATACTTTGAAGCCTCTATGATGCAGAAATATCATAGATATTAGTTTCACTGATTTATTTGTTTTCTCTGTGCACTAAGCAAGGATAAGACAAACTCAATGAATGACAGACATTCAGTCTATGATATATTTTAGTATAAAAATTTCCCAGAAGGACAGCCTCAATGAATACCACTCTATTTCATCCCTACTCTTTCCTTCTTCTGGGAATTCTTGGGCTGGAAAGTATGCATCTCTGGATTGGATTTCCTTTCTTTGTTGTGTTCCTGACAGCTGTCCTTGGGAATATCACCATGCTTTTTATGATTCAGACTGAGAGTAGTCTCCATCAGCCCATGTTTTACTTCCTGGCCATTCTGTCGTCTATTGATCTGCGTCTGTCTACATCCACTATCCCTAAAATGCTTGGCATCTTCTGGTTTACCCTGAGAGAAATCTCCTTTGAAGGATGCCTTACCCAGATGTTCTTCATCCACCTGTGCACTGGCATGGAATCAGCTGTGCTTGTGGCCATGGCCTATGATCGCTATGTGGCCATCTGTGACCCTCTTCGCTACACGTTGGTGCTGACAAACAAGGTGGTGTCAGTTATGGCATTGGCCATCCTTCTGAGACCGTTAGCCTTTGCCTTACCCTTTGCTCTACTCATCCTAAGACTTCCATTTTGTGGACACCAAATTATTCCTCACACTTACTGTGAGCACATGGGCATTGCCCACTTGTCTTGTGCCAGCATCAGGGTCAACATCATCTATGGCTTATGTACCATCTCTATCCTGGTCTTTGACATCATAGCAATTGTCATTTCCTATGTACAGATCCTTCATGCTGTATTTTGACTTTCTTCACATGATGCACGACTCAAGGCACTCAGCACCTGTGGTTCTCATGTGTATGTCATGTTGACTTTCTATACCCCTGCATTTTTCTCATTCATGACCCATAGGTTTGGTGAGAATATACCTTGCTTTATCCACATCCTTCTGGCTAATTTCTATGTAGTCATTCCACCTGCTCTCAACCCTGTAATTTATGGTGTCAGAACAAAACAGATTAGAGCACAAGTGCTGAAAATGTTTTCCAATAAATAAAACATAGCTCATTTATAAATATCAGATTATTTATCAATATCATAAATAATCGTATTTACAATGAAAGTGGCACTAATTTTCTATGTTCAAAATAAAAACAGAATATTTGGAAAGTATTTAAGACCATCTTAGGGAAGGACTGAAAATGGAAATCGTTTGGCAGGTGCTACCCACAAATGGAAAGTTAAGCTCATGTCAAATGGATAAATAAAAATGTTTTCTGATATTCCATTGTTTGCAAATGATTCAGATTCCTAATATGGAAGAATATGAACACTTTGTCCTGCATCCTTTATGACTGAGCATAGCATAATCATTGTCAGTTTAAAGCAAACTTGAACGAAATACCAGAAACAAGCAAACAAACAAAACACTATAAAGCCATTTATATGCTGAGTTTAAACAAAAATATCGAGTCTTCTCGATTAGTGCTGGTTCTATACAAGAAACATTGGGGGATTTTCCATATACCTGGACTATTAAAAATAATGTTATTTTTGACTTTGCCATAATAATGTTGGAAGGTATAAAATTGATACTGTTAACATGATAGCCATGGAGGTCTTCTACCATAAAGAGAATAGCAGAAATTTTGAAATCTTAGTAAATTTGCAGTCTTTTTTATTTGGGGAAAAAAAAAGAAGACATGCTGTATTTTTTTACTTGGTGAGCAAGTTTTTATAAAATCTAACTTACTGATAGTTCTTTGAAAACAAACTGTTCTTTTCCAAACAATATTGTTTATGTGTCTTTTTTTTGCCATCCCTTAGAGAAGTTTCACTTTTATGGAATGTCAAAAGTTCAAGTATGTTCTAGGTCTATCACTACCTAAGTGTTTTTTGTTGTTGTTATTGTTTTTTGTTTTTAATGAAAGTTTAGTTCCATGTGATATAATTCAGTGCTATCCAGGTACATGTGACATTATTGACATTATGGATAAAAGATTCAAGGGAAAATGTGCTTATGAAATTTGGAAAATTCTAACATTCTAGCAATATATTTATTGCAGGACCTCTCAGAGTTTTTAATCTTCAGATACTCATTTGAAACTTTAAATCAAGATTGATGTCAGAGTGCCCTTCTTAGGCCATCCCATGACACATATTCTGTAGGGTGCACTTTAGAAAAAAAAAAACCTACTTAATGTTATTATGATGGAAAATATAATGTCAAATATTCTTAGGGGAGATATGTATTAATTAACATTACACCCTGGACTAGAAAATCTATGAAAAAAATAATCAGTTACACTGTGTATTTATAGGCATTATAATTACACATTATAATTATGTAATTATAGACTTTTCCTGCACCCCAACTGTGAGATTGAACTCATCATTTACCTATTCATTTATTCTGTTGTATTGGTTCAGCCTTAATCTTAGGCTGGCACCATGTTCCTGGGTCTTGGAGGTGAAAAGTTCTAGGTGAGTGATTCTGCCCCTCCCCAAGCTGCAGGAGATTCCAGCTGATCCTGATTCATGCTGTGGTTATAGAATTTATTTCTGCTCCTATAAGCGGCAATGGTCTTCACATGTTCTGTTCCCCTGGTGGTTGAAGGCATTCGCTCCTCAGGGAAGAGGAGAAAGAAGGAACTGGGTGAAGTGTGATTCCCATCCTTCTGTGGTTGCTATTCTCCTTTACCAGGTCTGTTCCATGAGGAAGCATTTTTCAGGCAGTCCTGCCTCCAGTCTTTCTCACTATTACTTGGTAGAAGCCTAGGGAGGACAACATGAGTGGGAATGAATTCCCTCGTTTCATATTATCACGGAAGTCTACACTTCACTTTGAGGAATCTGGCTTGTGTAGAATCTGACATCTGCCCCTAATAAGCTAGGGGTCATGTTCCATCCTTTCTTGAAGTTGCCTATCTTTCTTTAGGTTAGAATTAGTTGGTTGTTCTGTGATTTTAACTATTTGATCAGTCCAAGAAAATTGCGAGTTTTTTTCTTTTTTTATTATACACTTCTTTTTGGCCATAAGGTTTTGAGAGCAATGGTCTTCCAATGTATACATGCTAAATAAAAACAAGAAGCCCTTGTAGAATTTTAAAGCATGCTGTAGCATTTAAGTGGAAGGGCATCTATATCCATTGGTAACTCCCTATAACTATTTTTCCAAGGATGGGCTGTGAACCACTGAATCATAAATATTACGATGATTGTTGAAAAGCAGATGTTATGGAAATCACCACAGAACTTTTGAATCTGATTGCCTTAGAGTAGACTCAAGCAATCTCTCTTTTTAAGAGACTTCAAGCATTCTAAATTTGAGAACTATCACTCCAGAAAGTTGAAAGTTGATTAATAATAATCAGTTGATCGCAAAAAGGAAATACTAGGATCACCTTTAGAAGGAGAGGTAGTTGCATGCAGAATTGGCCAACCCAATGCTGAACGGCACTACCTCTATACCTCTACACACACATACACACACACACACACCTCTGACTTGGCCTAAACCACAGCAAACTTTGTTTTTACTTACCTGATATTCCTGATGTCTTGTATTCAGGAACT
This sequence comes from Chlorocebus sabaeus, assembly GCF_047675955.1. Lineage (NCBI taxonomy): Eukaryota > Metazoa > Chordata > Mammalia > Primates > Cercopithecidae > Chlorocebus > Chlorocebus sabaeus. The sequence continues at coordinate 66,929,010 of NC_132904.1, read as the reverse complement.
ATTACTATTTCTATACAGTATAGTGGGTAAGAGTGTAAATCTAGTGTCACACCCCTTAGGTTGAAATCCTGGCTCCAACTTTACCATCTCTGTGACTGGAAAAATCAACTAATTTCGGTGAGTCTCTGTTTTCTTATTTGTAAAATAAGCATATCAATATTAGAAATCTTGTCAGTTTGTAGGAGGAATTACTGAGGTTAAGGGATCTAAAAATTCAAAATGGGCTAGCGGAATGTCAGCACTGTATAAATGTTATGTGTTATACTGAAATATTTATGTATCTGAATCAACTTTATCAAACTACTGGAGCAAAATGTTTCTCCCCACTCTTCATGTTCAAGTTATAAATCTCATCCTTTCTATATATGCTGATTCACTATGTGCTAGGAAGAATGATAAGAATAATGAGAAAGGTAGTAGATTTTCAAATTTGGCAAGCACAAACTGAGTAAATTTAATTAAGCACCCCTCCCCTCAAACACACACACTCTTTTGGTATAAGGCTTTCTAAAGAAGTTATATGTGTTTCCTCACACTCTGCCATGTGGTAAGTCTTCCCATTCTCATGAGAAATATATGCCTAACTCTGGGGGTTAGTTACAGTGTTCACTGGCTCTCAAGCCAAACAAAGTCCTTTACAATAATTTTAATCACTAAGAAATATTATATCTGGAATTCATCCTTCATTATTTTATTTTATCTCAATCTCTTCAGAAATTGAGAGGTTACATTTTATGTGTCCAACACTGAGACACTGCAAGTGATTACAAACGTTGTCCTAAGTATAATTGTATTTCCAGCGACTTCTGGTTAGTAATTAAACACTGACTAAATGAATCTAACTAAAGTGAAGGTGGTCATGGAGAATGGTATGAGCTGTAGTCACAAATTTGACACTTGAGTCTGTGAGAAGCTGTGGTCCTGAAAGCCCCATTCAATGACATTCAGTTGTATATAAAATAGTTGTGAGATTACAGAAAAGTTATTTATTTAGAGATAGACTTCAAATCCCAGGTTCTCTATTCAGTGACCCACCAAATATGAGTGTGCTGAGCTATTTATTAGCTGGATTTCTTTTCTTTTCTTTCTTTTTTTTTTTTTTTTGAGATGGAGTCTCGTTCTGTCGCCCAGGCTGGAGTGCAGTGGCGCGATCTCGGCTCACTGCAAGCTCCGCCTCCTGGGTTCAGGCCATTCTCCTGGCTCAGCCTTCCGAGTTGCTGGGACTACAGGCTCGCGCCACCGCGCCAGGCTAATGTTTTGTATTTTTAGTAGAGACGGGATTTCACTGTGGTCTCGACCTCCTGACCTCGTGATCTGTCGGCCTTAGCCTCCCAAAGTGCTGGGATTACAGGTGTGAGCCACCGCTCCCGGCCTATTATCTGGATTTCTATGATAATTAACCCCAAAAATATTGTAAGGGTTAACTGATTATGCATACAGAATGTACAGTAAAGAGCTGTGGACCTGTTTAATAATATTTATTCTCTGCATAATTTTTAGCTTGAGGGGTGAAGAACTTGACTAAAATATTTTTCTAGCGGTCAACTATTAATAACTTCTCTGTGCCTTAATTTGCTCAATTTTAGCTGCATATACAAGTTACCCAGAGAGCGTTAACAACACAAGTGACAGAACACTACCCCCATTTCGGTTTTTCCTTCTCTAGTTTTACATGAACAAACTCCCACACAGTATGTAGACTTCTGTCTGTGTTGTACCACTTACTCTAACGCCTGTAAGATTTATCCACGTGAAACTATATATACCCAAAAAAGGATCAAGATTTAATAATGATCACAGAGAACGCATAATTACCTAAAAATTCATGGTAATTTGGCCCACTACACACTGATTAAAAGCAAAAATAGATTTTAGAAGATTATGGAAAATGACTTCAAAAGACTAAAAGAATGTAATAACTGGAAAGTAGAATTATGTAGCTAGAAAAATATCCTTCGGGAATGAGGGTAAAATAATGAAATCTTTAGATGAACATATAACAGAGAACTTAGCACCAAAAGACTCTCAAGAAAGTGCTGAATTGTGTACTTGAGAAAGAAAGAACTTCAGTCAAGAAGGATGAACTGTGGCAAACAAACAAAAAAAGTAAATCTTATGATAAGACATACATGGTCAACCAAAAATCTATGATTATACATCATGTTGATTTTAAACGTCTCTCCTTCTCCTCCTTCTTCTTCTTACTGCCTCTAATGATTCCCCATGAATTTTTTGCTTTGTTTTATTTTGAGAAAATAACACTTTGATACAGTTCTACTTAGTAATACATCTGTCTCAAGATAATGATTGTCATAACCTTTATATATCTTAGCTAAACAGCCTGTCAGGATTGAAATGAACAATACCATTCTGGACATCACAAGGAAGGATAATAGGCATTATATAAAAATAGTTTGGCCGGTCCTGAAATCCTGGTACTTTGCGAGGCCGAGGCGGGAGAATCACGAGGTCAGGAGATCGAGACCATCCTGGCTAACAAGGTGAAACCCTGTCTCTACTAAAAATACCAAAAATTAGCCGGCCGTGATGGCCGGCGCCTGTAGTCCCAGCTATTCGGGAGGCTGAGGCAGGAGAATGGCGTGAACCCAGGAGGCAGAGCTTGCAGTGAGCCGTGATCTTGCCACTGCACTCCAGCCTGGATGACAGATCGAGGCTCTGTCTCAAAAAAAAAAAAAAAAAAAAAATGCTTCTTCCTTTTGAAAATTTTTGACATATCTGTACCCAGAATAGTGAATACAGAATAATCTTTTTAGATGAAGAAAATATCATGAGAATATAAAATATGTAGAGTCATATAATTTAAGTGGCCAAATGTTGCTAATAAGCTCAAACTGAATATTTTTTATTATATATAAAACATATGATCTCAGTGTTTTAAATGTTTAAGATTTCAGGGAGGGATACTAGGCTTTTATCAGTTGAAAACATTAAGATATTTTTATTGACACATGAAAAATGAATAAAATTCATCACACATTTTGTTAAGCAAGTTTAATCATGATATTTAGTCATCATATATCAGAAAGAGTTAATAATAAAGTAAGATTTCCTTAAAAAGGGGGAAGGGGAAACGATGTAGGAATACACTGAAAAATAATTGCTGCATTTTAGAATAAACTCCAAAGTGTTGTCAAAATAGTCCCAAAAAAGACACAGTTCAAAGTCAGAATTTCCCATAGCCTCCTCTTCTTTTTTTTTTTTCCTTTCCTCTGCCCCATGACCCAAACCCTCCTCTTCTTTTATTAATCCGGTTTCCAAATACGTTCAGATTGATATCTTCTATAATGGCAAGATTCAGATAGTTATGCCAGTTGAAACTTGGAAATACACAGTTTGACAGTCGTATTATTCAAATTATTAATTTTAAACAGTCTGACAAGATTCAAATATCAAGTAATCCCACTACTTGGTAAATATTTCTGAAGTGCATAGAAAATCTATACTTATATCTGTTTAAACTTACAATTATGTTTGAATAAGTTACTTTCCACAGAAAAATCTTAGTTTTCTCATTATTAAAACAGGGCCTTAATAGAAAGACGTTACATTCTAAGATAATACAATGTTTTGTTCAGATATTTCTCACCAACAAAAATTATTTACTTAGAGGCTTTGAAAAACTGAAAACTTTAAGGAACCTGTCTTGAATCCTTTTGGTTCTTACCCCATAGATAATGGGGTTCACCATGGGTGGGACAAGAAGATAGGTGTTGGCCACAATTATGTGAAAATGGGAAGCCACATGGTGCCCAAACCTGTGGGTGAGAAAAGAGAAGAAGGCTGGAGTACAGGATACCAAGATGACGCAGACATGGGAGCCACAGGTGCCCAAAGATTTGAGCCTGGCATCTTTGGATGGGAGCTCGAAGACAGTGTGGAGTATGAGGACGTAAGGACAAATGATCAATATAAAGTCCACTCCCCCAGTAAGGAAGGCAACAATGAGGCTGTAGGCTCTGCGGAATTTTGTCTCAGCACAGTCAATCCTGATGAGGGCCATGAACTCACAGTAGGTGTGAGAAATGATATGGGTTCTGCAGTAGGGAAGCCAGTGTAGTAGGAAAGGGTGAGGACTGAGAAGTGCTATGCCCCTGAGTACAACAGCTTAGGCTCATTCTCCCAATTACAGCATGTGTCAGAATAACTGAATGTCTTAATGGATTACAAATGGCCACATATTTGTCAAAAGCCATGGCCAGGAAGAAGCCAGATTCCATGGTGGAGCAAGAGTGAATCAGGAACACTTGAGTGAGGCAGGCTTCAAAGCGAATCTCTCCATCATGGAACCAGAAGAGACTGAGAAGTTTGGGCACAGCTGTAGAACACACAACAAGATCAGCTACAGCCAGCATGCAGAGGAAGAGGTACATTGGCTCATGGAAGCTGGGCTCTGTCTTGATAAAGAGAAGAGAGCAGTTTACCAGTAGGGCCAACAGGTAAACCACACAAAAAGGGATGGAGATCCAGATGTGAGCAGCTTCCAATCCAGGAATGCCAATAAAAATAAAGGTTGATGGATGTGCATCGGTTTTATTGTATGGTGACATAACAAGGGTCAAATGTTTTTACTTTCTCTTCATAAATTTTTCCTCAAAAACAAAAAAGTTAATACACTTTGAAATCTGGTGGGTTAAGAAAGTTAAAGTACAGGGAACTGTAGGCCATGGAGAAATTATAATGTCTATAAAACATTTAGATAGAAATTATTTAATTATTTGACAGAGTCATATATTATTACAGAGTTACTCTACCACAAAAAGGGCACTGCTAGAACAACATTTTGAAAACCATCTTCATCCTCTAATAGCCAGTTCTTTTGTTTTATGTGTTTGTTTTGTTTTTTTTTTCTTTTTAGAAACACAATTGATAATGTTCATCAGACACTCTCTTTACTATTATAGATATCTGTAAAGTATAGGGTCTCTAGGATCAGGAAAAATAACCCTTAAGTCAGAGTACAATGCAGTCTGGTTTGGAATATGTATAGCAGACTGGACTTCAATGTTGAATTGAAATTGTGAAACTTAATTTAGCTTCTTAACCTATGTTTGAAATGTCATACCCAAAGTTATTGCTTAATTTGGCTACTTGACTTTCAGTGTCTATAGGGATAGATATTCCCTTTTAAACATAAAAACAGCTACAGGTGTCAAGGGAGCTTTGGAAAGTCTAAGGAATATTATTTCTGAATTAAGACATATACTGGAGAAAACAGGAGTGTGGAAAAATAAGATTATTAAAAATTTATGTAATAATAGAATAAGTAGCATTTCTAAGTCAGTCAGTCACTGATTATGACTCAGGTATTTTCCTGAGAACATTTTATGTATTAACTCATACAAATTTTATTCACCTTTTTAGATAAGGAGAGTTTAAGTAACTTGTATAAGGTTGTATAACGGGTAAGTGATAAACCTAGTTTCTAGTTCAGACACTGATTCTGGAACCCCCATATGCCATTAAAAGGATGAATTGCCATAATTAAGTGATAGTCTATACTTGTGAAAATACAGAGAATGGGAATGATTCTGTATATAATACTGGAAAATACAATCACCATTAATTTGAATATGACTACTTCTTGAAAGCTCTCCCCCTCACCATTTTTAAATTCCATAAAGAAGCTTGCCCAAATTAAAGACTTTCTCTTATTAGTTAACCCTTCTCCAATGCACTTACACAAAACAAAAGAACCCTTACCTGAAAAAAGAAAATTAACATAACCAGACTTTCTCCATGTTACCCTGTTCTAATTAAAATTAGATTTATGTATATATTCCTTGGGCGAATGCATTTTAACGTATTTCCCCCTTTTTCTCTAAAAAACCCTCTGTGTGCTTTTATCTACATTTGTGTTTCTGTCAGCATTCTCATATACTTCATTCACTTTCACCCTCACTCTTTCTACTTAACCTCTCCTTTACATAACGTAGATACATTTCCCCAATGGGAAATAGGTAGAGAATTTAGGTAAAGAAAAAATTAACAATGATATTAATGCAAATGTCCAAATACTTAAAATAGGTCTTATTCTCACTTGCAATCAGGAAATTGAAAATTAAAATGAATATGACACAAATTATACGTTGTATTTAACAAATAATATACCAAGATTGGCCGGGCGCGGTGGCTTACACCTGTAATCCCAGTACTTTGGGGGGCCGAGGCGGGCGGTTCACGAGGTCAGGAGTTAGAGACCATCCTGGCTAACACGGTGAAACCCCGTCTCTACTAAAAAAATACAAAAAAATTAGAGGAGGGTGGTGGCGGGCGCCTGTAGTCCCAGCAACTCAGGAGGCTGAGGTAGGAGAATGACGTGAACCCGGGAGGCGGAGCTTATACTCCAGCCTGGGGGACAGAGCAAGACTCCGTCTAAAAAAAAAAAGAAGAAAAAAAGAAAAAGAAATATATATATATATATATATGCATATGTATATATACACATATATATATCAAGATTGATTACAGCAAGAGTTAGTGAAGTTTGAGTTAAAAAGAAACTCTTAAAAATAAATGGTAGGAGCGTGAATTGGCACAACTTTTAGAGAAAGATTTGTAGTAACCATTATTATTATTAAAAATCATATTTCTGGCAAAAGTAATTGATTTCTTAGGTAATATTTTTACATATGTATATAGAAATATATACAGTGATTCTCACTGGAAAACTGCCCATGGTATAATAAATATTTAATCACTCAAAATGTTCAGAAATAAAATAATAGTTAAAGTGATAATTCAAAAGAGAGAGAGGGACAAAAACATCAAGTCAAATATAAGGGAATCTCCTAGATTCTTAGCAGATTTCTTCAGGAGAAACTTTACAGGCAAGGAGAGAATGGAATGGTATACTTGAAGTGACGGAAGTAAAAAAAGCAAGATAATCGTTCGGCAAATCTATCCTTCAGAAATGTAGGAAAAATAATGTCTCAGGAAGACATTATTTTTCTAAGCAAAATCTTAGAAAATTTATCCCTGGGCAAGTCCTGTAAGAAATACTCAGAGGAGTACTGAATCTGGAGGTAAAATGATGATATCTACCAACATGAAAACATACAAAAGCGGATCACGAGGTCAGGAGATCGAGACCATCCTGGCTAACACGGTGAAACCCCGTCTCTACTAAAAATACAAAAAATTAGCCGGGCGAGGTGGCGGGCGCCTGTAGTCCCAGCTACTCGGGAGGCTGAGGTAGGAGAATGGCTGGAACCCGGGAGGCGGAGCTTGCAGTGAGCTGAGATCCGGCCACTGCACTCCAGCCTGGGCGACAGAGCGAGACTCCGTCTCAAAAAAAAAAAAAAAAAAAAAAAAAGAAAACATACAAAAGTATAAAAATCAATGGTAGAGCAAACATACAAATGAGAATGAGAAAATAAGCAAACATTATTAGGTCAGAAAACCAGCAAACTGCCAAGTTGAACAGTAAGAGATGAAGAAAGAAACAAAGGTTATAAAAACAATCAGAAACAACAAAATTACTGAAGTAAGCCCTCACCTATCAATAACAACCTTGAATGAGAGTGATCTAAATTCCACCCCCGCCAAAAAAATATAAAATGGATAAAAAGTAAAACCCCCCCGCTACGCTGGTTACAAGAAACTTACTTTACTTAAGTACACAGATAAACTGAAAGTGAAGAGATGGAAAAAGATATTCCTCACAAACAAAACCACTAATATGTGGCAGTACCTGACAAAATAGATTTTAATCAAAAAGCATATAAGAGACAAAGAAGGTATTTATATTATAATAAGAAGACCAATTGAGTAAGGAAATATAACAAATATACATATTCAACACCAGAGCATCCAGATATATAAAGGAAATATTACTAAAGCTAAATAGAGATATAGACAGCAATGTAATAATAGTTGGGGATTTCAGTAACCTACTGTCAGGAATGGAGAGATCATCTAGACAGAAATCAACAAAGCAACAGTGAACTTAAACCAAATGTACGGAATATTTCATCCAGTAGAAGTAAAATACATATTTTCTTCAGCACGTGGAGCATATCACAGCATAGACCATACATTAGGTGACAACACAAGTCTCAATAATTATTTTAAAAATTAAAACCATATTAAGTTATATAGACAAGTAGATACCAAGTATTTACTTATATCATAATGGAATAAAACTGGAAATTAATAAAAAGAAACTTTGGAAACTGTACAAATACATGAAAATTAGACAACATGCACCTGAAAGACCATTGGTTACACAAAGAAATTAAGAATGAAATTAAAAATTTTCTGAGAATAAATAAAAATAGAATATGAATATATATAAAAATAGAATATAGAATAGAACATATATAGAATAGAAAATAGACCAATAAACCAAAACCTATGGGTTATAGCAAAAGCAGTTCTAAGAGGGAAGTTTATAGCAATATACACCCACATCAAAAAATAGAAAGATTTCAAATAAGCAGCCTAATCATGCACCTCAAGATCTAGAAAAGTAAGACCAAACAAAATGAAAAATTAGTAGATGAAAATAAATAATAAATATTATAGCAGAACTAAACAAAAGAGACATAACAAATATAAAAATAAATGAAACAAAAATTGTTTATTTGAAAAAATTAACAAAATAGGCAATCCATTAGTTAGACTAAGAAAGAAAGAAAGAGGACTCTAACAAATAAACTCAGAATCAAAAATAGGAAATACTGCAACTAATAACACAGAAATAAAAATAATCTTTAGAGACTATTATAAATAACTGTATACCAACAAATGGGAAAATCTTAAGAAAACAAATAAATTACTGGACAAATATAACCAATTAAGACTGAACCAGGAGGATAAAGAAAACCTGAAGTGACCAGTAACTAGTAACAAGACTGAATCAGTAATAAAAAGACCCAACAAAGAAAAGCCAGGACCAATGGCTTTTCTGCAAAATTATTCCAAACTTCTAAAGAACTAACATCATTTCTTCTCAAATTATTCCAAAAAATAAGAAGGAGTTCTTTGTAATCATTCAATGAAGCCAACATTATTATGATTCCAAAACCAAACAATCACACAACAGCAACAAAAAGAAAACAAAGCAATATCTTTGAAGAATGTAGATATAAAAGTCCTCAACAAAATACTATCAAATGGAATCCAATAGCACATCAAAAGATAATACACTGTGATCAAGTGGTATTTATCCTAAGGATGTAAAAATGGTTCAACATAAGCAGACCAATTAATATGATTCATCAAGTCAAGAGAATAAGGGGAAAAAACCCCTGTGATTATCTCAACAGACACAGGAAAAACATTTCGTAAAATTCAACATCTGTTACAAAACACTGATGAAAAAATAATGAATACAACAGACAAGAAAAAAATGGAAGGCCATCTTATGCTCAGGAATTGGAAGAATTATTATTAGTAAAATGAACAAAATACCCATAGCAATCTACAGATTCAATTCAATTCCTATCAAAACATCAATGATGTTATTCACAGAAATTTAAAAAATAAAATCCATGTGGAATCACAGAAGGCCCTAAAAAGTCGAGACATCACTGAGAAAAAGGAACAAAACTGGAGACATTAGACTACCTGGCTTCAAAATAATCTACAAAGTTATGGTAACAAAAGCAGCATGGTACTAGCATGAAAACAAATCCATTGGCCAATGGAACAGAATAGATAACCCAGAAATAAATTCATGTATTTATAGCCAACTTATTTTCCACAATGATGTCAAGAACAAACACTGGGGAAGGGACACCCTCTTCAATAAATGATGCTGGAAAAAAACCCAGATATCCATATGCATAATAATAAGAGTAGACCTTTATCTCCCACCAAATACAAAAATTAACTAAAAATGAATTAAAGGTTTAAGTATAACACTTGAAACTATACAACTACAAGAGTAAAACATAGGAGTAATCCTTCAGAACATTGGTCTCGCCAAAGATTTTATGGCTAAGAGTACAAAAATACAGGTAACAAAACTAAAATAGGCAAATGGGAATAAAACTAAAAAGCTTCTGCACAGCAAGGGAAGCAATCGCCAGGATGAAGAGAAAACTTGTAGGATAGGAGGAATTATTTGCAAACTATTCATCCAACAAGGGACTAACATCCAGAATATATAAGGAAGTCAAACAAGTTGACAGGAAAAAAATAGTCTGATTTAAAAATGGGCAAAATGTCTGAATAGACATTTCTCAAAAGAAGACATACAAATGACCAACAAGTATATGAAAAAAATGTTCAACACCACTAATCATCAGATAAGTGCAAATCAAAATTACAAGGAGCTATAATTTCACGCTGTTAGAATGGCAATTGCCAAAAAGACAAAACATAATGAATGCTGGCAAGAATGTGGAGGAAAGGGAACTCTTACACAATGTTTGTAGGAATGTAAGTTAGTACAGCCATTATGGAAAAGAGTACAAGTGTTTATCAAAAAACTAAAACTAGAACCACCATATGATCCAGCAGTTCCACTAGTAGTTATTTATTCAAAGACAATAAAATCACTGCGTAGAAAAGGCATCTGCACAATCATGTTTCTTGCAGCACTATTCACAATAATCAAGATATGGGATTAACCTAAATTTCCATCAACAGATGGAGGGATAATAAAAATGTGGTATACATACACAATGGAATATTATTCAGTCATAAAAAACAATAAAATTCTGTCATTGTGGTATTATTGATGAACCTGGAGGACATTATAAGTCAGGCACAGAAAAATTAATACTATATGTCCTCACTCATGTAGTAGCCAAATAATAAAAAAAGACCTCATATAAGCAGAGAATAGAATTATGGTTATTACCGGCTGGGAAAGATATGGGAAAGGGAAGGATAAAGAGAGGCTTGTTAATGAATACAAAATTACAACTGTATAAGAGGAAAACGTACTAGTGTTGTATAGCACTGTAGGGTCAATATAGTTAACAATAACTTTACTGTTTGAAAAGCTAGAAAATAGGATTTTAAATGTTCTCAAGACAAGTAATAAATATTTGAGATGATGAATATTCTAACTTGATCATCACACATTGTAAACATGTATCAAAATAGCATTCTGAATTTTAGAAATATATACAATTATTACATGTAAAGTAAAAATAAAATAAAAAATTGTTGTTGAAAGATATGTGGTACTTTTGTATTATGCTATACTCAGCAGCACTTAACATTAATATGGCATTATATAAACAGATATAAAAGATATTTAAATAAAAATGAGCAGAAATGTAATTGCTTTCATTAATTAAACCTTTATGTATGCATTTAATTTAATCGCATTTGTACTGAAAATTTCTTAAACTCAAAAAACAACCTAAAACAATATATACCCAATTTAGTAGGAGTGGAAAATGAGTGATAAATGGAAATGAGCATAGAGTACAATTTAGATATCTAACGGGTTTGACTTATTTAACAGTGAATGTATTCAATGTATGTATGTATTATTTAGAGTGTGTAATGTAAATATATGAACAATGCAATGTTACCACTGTATTTATTTAAAAAATACAAACCAGGAGTTTACAAGTAAGATATGGACTCCCTTTTCTTGTAAAATATTCAAAAAAATTTTCTAACCATTCGAAATACCTTTCCCCATATCTCTCTGCATAGGGAACTGGTCACCTACTCAATTTATGAAAGTGATCACCCTGTGTCTTTGTTCTTCATAATATTTTTCACACATAAAATACCTTAATAAGCTGAGTATGGTGGCATGCACCTTTAGTTGTAGCTACTCAAAAGCCAAGGTGGGAGAATCACTTAAGCACAGGAGTTCAAGGCTACAATCAGCTATGTTTGCACCGTTTACACTGCAGTCTGGGAGACAGAGTGAGATCTTATCCTAAAAAAATAAAATTAAAATATAACCCTTAAAAATTGTAATCAGAATTGTAGAAAACTCTACACACATATCAAATCCTCTGAGTTTATTTTTCTAACTACCTCAAGCCATCTTTAACACCTCTCCTTAGTGTCCCTGTGATATTTGCGCTTACCCATCTTTATTTTGTCATATTGTATTCTATATTTCTGCATACTTATCTTCCTTATAATATTGAAAATTTTTATTTGACAGAAATAATGTCTTTCCACGTATTTGCTTGTTGTTCCACTGAATTAATAAAGAAAAAGAGGAAAGGGAAATGTAAGGAAATATAATTATTTTCTGGTAAATTGTTTCAATATAAATTGAAGACAACCGGTTTGAAATTACTTTGAATCAGTATGAATTTATTATAGTCTACACTAATCCCAAACACTGTATTGTATTAACATTTTTCTGATTATCATATTAAGTTTTGAGACATACTCAGGAATCAGTCTCCAACCAAATTTAATTGTCATCATTTTATTCCTAGTTTAACTACATAATGGAGAAAATGAGGGAATGAAGGGGAGGAAAGTCACATATGCTTTTGAGGAGGAGGAATAATATAATGGATTATGATGTCTCTGGCTAAATCTTACATCCTGTATGCATCTCTTCACAAAAATAATGTAAAACAACATGAATTGCTACTAACCACTATGTTAGTTGCATTGTTGACATTATCCCTTAAGGAAAATTTTGGATAGGTAATCATATTTATGATATGATTAAGAAAATAAACTAAGAATGTTCAGTTAGTTTGCTCAAAGCTATTCTACCATGAATTTATGGAGCTGGAATTAGAATCCCAGTATAAGTACAAAGTTTGTGATCTTTACGTTGAACCTTAGAAAATGTATACCCCACAGTGTTTGTAAATATAAAATGACATAATGCGCTGCAGAGTGCTTTCAGCTGCAGGAGACATTGCCCTAATATAATGGATTTCTAAAGAATATCGGGCTGATACATCTACACTTCCATTATTTTTGTCATCAGCCTTCATTTGATGCACTTAACTAAGTAGAAAAGCCCTTACTCAAACATATCCTAAATGAAAGTTACAGTCTGGTCCCAACTCATAACAAAGTAGAGATACCACTGCTTGTGATATAGATGCACCCTCTTCCAAGTCCACAAGCCCAAATGGTAGCAGCTGACTCAAGAAATCTTACACAAGCCTGTTTTTCAGAGTCTGTCTGCTCTGAATAGAGCCCTGAAACCTTCCATCGGCCTATTGCAGGCCTAGTTGATGACATCAAAGTGGTAATGAGCACCGCTTTACCTCACTAGTGGTCCCGTACATATCAGGATGAAAACCCACCTTGCCAGAAGGAGCTGCCGGTTGTCTGATGACTTACAGCTCTTCCAAATCAGCTCAGGTATAGATAGTTTTCAGATGTCTAAGGCCCCAAGGTCCTGGGGTGGTGATGGCCTCCCCATGGTGTCAGAGAAACAAGCTTTTGTGGGTAACTCTTTAGAGCTAATACCTTAATAAGAGGACAGTTAAGAAGGAGGAAGCATTGGTTCCTCAACTGTCTCTGGGGACTGTCTCTCAGCAGGATTGCTTGAATATCAGAATTGTTGGTTCTTAAAATGATCATATGTATATATTGAGAAAAGAAAGATGATGTCTCAGTTCTTTGTTTTAAATAATCCTTCTTATTTTTAATATAGAAAAATATTAAAACACTAGCATCAATTATGTTACATTAACATTAGGTTTAATTTTATTTCATAATTTTCATATTTATATTAAGTATTTAAAACATATTAGACTTTACGAGTTTATTGCATAATCCAAGCTTTTTGTTGTGATATATACTTTATTTCTGTCATGATTCTTTAGAATAAATGTTATAGAAATTAATTATATGAAATACATCAAAATATAATTTTCAGCTGAGGTTGAACAAGGAAGCAATGATTTCTAGTTTCAGCTTTTATGCTATTAACAAGTGTCCTTTTTTATTTAGTGCAACCTTTTTCTCATGTTTGGCTTCTTATTGATGATCCCACTGTTTAAATGGCCCTAAAGTATAATGCTGAAGTGGTATCAAGGTTTTCTAAGTGCAAGGAGGTCATCTTGTGCCTTATGGAGAAAATAACTTTGCTAGATAAGCTTCACCCAAAAATGAGTTATAGTGCTCCTGGTTGTGAGTTCAAAGCTGATGAACAACAATACAGTTTCCTTTAAAAAAGAAGGAAGTAGGCCGGGAGCAGTGGCTCACGCCTGTAATCCCAGCACTTTGGGAGGCCGAGGCGGGCTGATCACAAGGTCAGGAGATCGAGACCATCCTGGCTAACTCGGTGAAACCCCGTCTCTACTAAAAATACAAAAAATTAGCCGGGTGCGGTGGCGGGCGCCTGTGGTCCCAGCTACTCGGGAGGCTGAGGCAGGAGAATGGCATGAATCTGGGAGGCGGAGCTTGCAGTGAGCTGAGATGGTGCCACTGCACCCCAGCCTGGCGACAGAGCAAGACTCCATCTCAAAAAAAAAAAAAAAAAAAAAAAAAAAAAAGAAGGAAGTTTATCTAGCTATATATGATATCACTTTGGAAAATGCTTCAATAGCATTTATGGTGTGTGATAAAGGTGCGGAAAAATACGTTTTAAATAAAATTTATGAGAAGTCATTGTTTTGAAGTGAGCTCCTGCACTAAGTCCCAACAGACCAACCCAAAATGGAGTCACTTGTGCTAGGTACCATGTAATCAAATGGAAACTCTAAAGAATCACAGAAATCCCCAAACAGACCAGTTTTTCCTAAAAAATAAGATAGTCACAGGAAACAATCAGAAAAAGGTCAATCTGTGCTGGTATGATTAAGAAATACCCTCTGCTTTTTCTCTTAGGAAGAAAGTAAAAGTAACTTAATATTGACCAATTTTCATTTTGTGTTATTCTGTTTCCTTGTTCCTGCTCAGCCCTCAACCTGGTTTGCAAAAAGAACGGTTATGCCCTATCCAATGGAGCTCCTTTTACTTCTTTTCTTTTCTTTTTTTGAGTTGGAGTCTTGCTCTGTTGCCCAGGCTGGAGTGCAGTGGTGTGATCTTGGTTCACTGCAAACTCCACCTTTGGGTTTCAAGCGAGTCTCTGCTTCAGCATCCTGACTAGCTGGGACTACAGATGTGCTAATTTTTTATTTTTTGTAGAGATGGGTTTTTGCCATGTTGGCCAGGCTGGTCTCGAGCTCCTGGCCTCAAGTGATTTACCGGCCTCGGCTTCCCAAAGTACAGGGATTATAGGAATGAGCTACTTTGCCAGCCATCCTCCTGTTTTTAAATGGGATGCTGTATGCTTCACAGCTCATTAATAAAAGCCATTTTGCTCTTTAAATTTGTTGAAGTTTAGGTTCTTTAATGGAGGAAAAAGAGGCTACACTTGTGGATTAATGAGATGTCAACTAATAAAAAAATAAGTATAGGCCACAGCATTCTTGTGAGGCTGAAAGCCAAAGAAATTTGTATTAAAGTTATCAAGGGTAAGAAAAATGTCAAAGTCTTCTTGGCTGGTGTTGGCTGGCTTATACATTTGAAAAGACAATAAGGCATGAAAAAGTTTAACCTTGCAACTGAGGTAGGTTCTGCATATCAGGAAGCTACAGAATTTTTTAAATGCCTGCAAAGGCTTATACAGGAAAATAATTACGTGAAAGAGCAGGTTGTCAATGCTAATGAGACTGGCTTACTATACAAGGACACTACCAAGTAAACCTTTATAATGCAAATGGCCTCCAAATTCCCTGGGTTTAAATTATTAAAAAGCTGTGTAATTACTTACTTTTAAGAACTATATATTAAATAATATGTTTTTAAATATAACTACCCACAAAACAAGATTATGTGTTGATTGGTTGACAAAAATATTGTGAGCAGAGGCTTGTAGAAACCTCACCTTAGGAGGAATAATGAATGGTTCTATATTTGTTAATTCAGTGTTCATGGCAATGGTTATGAAATAGTCTTGTTTTCTGAGGTGTTATCTGAGGTTCTTTGTCTCATGACTGTGAGAAATAAGGAGCATGGACACCAAGGGTGAGGTTGGAGCGGAAGTTTAATAAGTGAAAGAGGAAAGCCCTCTACAGTGGAGAGGGAGTCCAAGAGGGTTGCTGTTTCATAGTTCAATACAAAGGTTTTTATAAGAAACTTCCCTTATTTGTGCAGCTGCAGTCACATTTTCTCTAAAAAAGAGAGAAATATGCTCAACAGAGCTCACCATGTACATGTCTGTAAAAAAGGGAGGAATGAAGTTTTTCTTCCCTGGAGCCCAAGGTATTACACAAAGGGAAGAGATGTTTCTATGTTGGGCCTTGCGCCCTTATCTGTGCCTGTAGCTTTATTTTTTTCCAGGCTGCTCTCTTTGTGCCAGCTTTGTTTTTTCCCAGGCTGCTCTTGTTTGAAAGAATTTCACTGAGTACCTGCCCTAAGTATCTGCCTTTTTTTTTTTTTCTCCTCTCTCAGTTATACAACATAGCTACTGAAAATAATGAGAATTGACTCTGTGTGTGTGTGTGTGTGTGTGTGTGTATATGTGTGTGTGTGTGTGTATACATACACATCTTTAGCCAGGCTCACTCTCTGTTACTTGCTTTTAATTGACAAATAAAAATGATATATCTTCATGGTATACAACATGATGTACAAAATATATACAAGTATGTTGTGCAATAGATACATCATGCTACACTTCCTCACATATTAATCATTTGGGGATCTGGGAATACCTAAACTATACTCGCTTAGCAATTTTCAAATATATATTATATCATCATCTGTAGTCATAATGATGTACAACAGATCTCTTGCACTTATACTTCCCACCTAAGAGAGATTGTGTCCTTGATGAGATCTCTCCAGTTTCCCACCTCCTAGCCTCTTGTAACCATCATTTTTACTCACTTTATTCTCTGTTTCTATGAATCTGACGTATTTACATTCCACATACGTACGAATGAGATCTTGTATCATTTGCCCTTATGTGAATGAACTGTTTTACTAAAAAATGTTCTTCACAGTTATCCATGTTGTTATGAATGACAAATTTCTTTTTTAAGCCTAAGTAGTATCCCATTGTATAAATATCTGCCTCATTTTCTTTGCACCCTCTTTCACCTATGAAGAAACTCTTGAGCTGAGGGGATCTCTCTTGGCACTGCACTGTGCCAGGTAGGGAGGAGGGTAACCCGGATAAGGGAAGCTTTTCCTTTTACTGTCTTCAATGTGCCTTTTCTCATTCTCTGCTCCACCACAATACTGTAATTTCTCTCTTGCATTAAAGATCTCTCACAAAGATATTTTTGTCCATGGGCAGTTATTAAATTTGTGATTTTGTGAGGGAGGAGGACCAGGACCTTCTATTCTTCCATGTTACTGACCTAAACCTAAATAATCTGTCATCATCTCCTTAAAAGCCAAAGCTCCCTAATAGCTCTCTCTTACAGTTTCAAGGTTAACATTTTTCATGCCTTATTGTTTTTTCAAACATGTGAGTCAACTGACACCAGCTAAGAAGAGTTTGACATTTTTCTTACCCCTGGTAACTGAAATGTAAATTTCTTTGGCTTTCAGCCTCGCAATAATGTTATCCCCTATACTTGTTTTTTTATTAGTTGACATCTCATCAATCCAGACATTTAGCCTTTTTTTCTGTTAAAATTTTTTTCAACTAATTTAATATAAAGATCTAAGTGATGTTTACTAATGATTAATGATTCATGAATCATGAGTCAGGGCCAGATTGTAAACTAGAATCCTTAGAGACTTTTTGTCCTTAACAAAACTGGCTCTGGGGGATTTTCTATTGAAAACTCTTTTCAGGCAAGGAGCAGTGCCCTCATAAAGCCTTTGCATATTGAAACAACACAAGCAACACAGATTTTATCCTGGTGCTAAGCCTCATGAGTCTTCCCTGTCTCCCAGCTCCCAGGTGCATTTTTAGGACACAGTGGTAGACTAAGAGAAAGAGGAGAATAGAAGGGAGGAAGAGAAGACGAAAGTTTGAGGAAAGAAGACTAAGGATGAAGCTTAAAGAATGAGAAGAATCAAGGCTCAGAAGGGTCATATAATACTAGAAGAAATTTTGGATTTCAGCCTGAATTGATCTGGGTTACATTTTAGAAAAAATAAGTCTTTTCATATCTAAAGAAATAATAGCATAGTATCTTTTGAATGCGCTCCAAGTATCTTAAAGTAAGTATCTATTTAAAACCGATTACATATTTAGGATGATTTATCTTTATTATCTCTATTTTATGGATGTAGGAAATGAGATATAGAAATGCTAAATTATGTCTGCAAAGTCACACAACTAACAAGTAATGTTCATTTGCTTTGACTACAGAATGAATTAATTATGAAGCTGGGTTTCAACACTCTTATTCTGACTGCAGAATTCATACTTCTAAGCACTGAGAAATACTGTGTCATTATCAACTGAAGACATAATAATGGTTTGAACTAGTCCCAACAAGATGGAGCCAAATTTATTGTTTTTAAAGATACTAGAGATGTAGACTCAATAGTATTTTTAATACTACAGAGAGGATATGCCTTGGATTTTTTTATCTAGCCAATCCACTGGATGATAATGACATAAAAAGATTACACAATTTCATTGCTTTGCATGTCTTCTGACTATTTCTATGTGGTATTCATGTCACTGTCTGTCTACTTAACAAACTATTCAGACCCTGTCTTACTATAGAAATAATTATCTGAGTTGACAGATATAATTTCCCGATTATTTTATTTGCAAACACCAAATACAATGTCCTCTCTCTCTTTTACAAAAAATACACAAATATGTAGCTTATTTATTTCCTTTAATGATCAGCTTTGCACTTATTAGCTAAATTTTTTTTTTATTTACTGAGATTCTATTACATATGAGAAGGTTGAAAAGGAAAAATACTGTTTTTGTAGTTTTCTGAGACTATTGCCTATATTTCTGTTTTTCAGACATGTTATTCAGGAATACGGAAAGTTTAATTGAATTTTAAAAAACCCACTGGCATATACAGTGATAAATCACACACAAAAAAAATGCCTTTTTTTTTTTGAGATGGAGTCTCGCTCTGTCGCTGCAAGCTCCGCTTCCCGGGTTCACGCCATTCTCCTGCCTCAGCCTCCCGAGTAGCTGGGACTACAGGTGCCCGCCACCACGCCCGGCTAATTTTTTGTGTTTTTAGTAGAGATGGGGTTTCACTGTGTTAGCCAGGATGGTCTCAATCTTCTGACCTCGTGATCCGCCCGCCTCGGCCTCCCAAAGTGCTGGGATTACAGGCGTGAGTCACCGCACCCGGCCAAAAAAGTGCTTTTATAATTGAATCCTGCTCTCACACCTCTTGTTGTCCATGTCACACCTTCTTAAAGTATTCGCTGTTAGATTACAAGGTCAAAACATTATACAAGAAAGACTCTGTTCTATGAATATTCCACATTGTGTCTCATGCAGATAACATCTTTTCTTAGCCTTTCCTCTTTTCAAATGTTTACCATTTCCTTCTAGGAGTCCCTGTCTCCCCATCCATATTACAGTGCTCCCTCCCATATGACAGTGCTGTTTATCATGGGCCCTCCTCTTCTTGGCGTTGCTTCTCTCATGTTAATGTTTATCCCACATCCTGATTATCTTCTGGAAACTATAGTCATAATTAGTATTGCTGCTCTGGAATCAACCAATGATAAAAATGATCAAAAAACTTTTTACTATATAATAATTACACTTAATGAATAATTGAATGCCTTGAAAATACTCCCCTAACAAATGCCATAAGTAAGGTACATGAAAATACGTAAAAACAATTTGGGTAGTTTTAGAAATGATATATATTTTTTACTTCTAATAATTCAATGCTCAGATTATATTTTCCTCTCTCTAGTCTTTTCTTCCACGTGTTTTTCATCTATCTTAAACACTCAAAATCTAAGCGTCTCAGATTTAAAATAAAGATAATGATATCTCTTATTCAGATGCATGTGTGTTTAAAAGAGATTACCTGTGTTACTGTGTGTGAGAGGAGGGGAAGTTTAGCAATATGACTCAAATAAGATGCAAATAATCTCTTCCTTATTTATAGTTTCTTTCCATTTTAATTCATTGCTTTCCTGTCTATTTCCTTTTTCTGGTTCTATAATTACAAGTATTTCATGCATATAGTTTGATGAGTCATTAAACTAGTTAAGGCTCAGACACTTTGTAAAATATGGTTAAATATGCTCTCCCATATGTTTACAGAGATTATATCTGCTATTTGCACAGATTCTAACATAGAATTTCAAGCAGGAAACAGTACATTAATAAATGGTAGTTGATGTGACTGTTTTACTACATTTACTTCATTATTTTGTAATAATGATGAATAAATTATAACAAATGGGCCAAGTTTAATTCTTTAAAAACATGGATAGAACTAGAGGACATTATGTAAACTGAAGCTAAACACAGAAAGACATATGTCTCCTGTTCTCATTAGTATGTTGTATCTAAAACAAAATTGATCTCATGCAAATACTGAGTGGAATGATGGTTACCAGAGGCTAGGAAGTGTGTAAGGATGAGGGGGGATGAAAGGAGGTTGGTTAATGGGTAAAAAATATAGTTAGATAAAATAAATAAGTTCTAGTGTTTAATAGCACAGTAGGGCAATTATAGTTAACAAGAATTTGTAGTATATTACAAAATAGCCAGAAGAGAAGATTTGGAATGTTTCTAACACAAAGAAATGACAAATGTTGGAGATTATGGATATCCCAATTACCCTGATTTGATAATTATACATTTTACACATTACATGTGTGTATCAATATATCACATTTACCCCATAATTATGTGCAACTATTATGTATTAATAAAATTAACCTGCACTAAAATAAATTTTCAATATTTTAGATTACATCTTAATGAATCTGTGTTTTCATTAACAATTTCTTACCCATTTTTATGTAACACCTGTGTGTTGCCATCTAACCAAGTGGAACAAATAGAAATCACTATGGGGCCTGACAGCTCTATGTATGTCTGAATTGAAAGTAAATTCTGTGTGATGGTAAGATAAGTTAATAAATGGGTATTAAGATAAAATCGTAGCATAATATCAGTGATGAGATCATTGCAAATTGATGAGAAGAAAAGCATTAAAACAGAGGAATATGTTATGTCAAACTTTTTATTACAATCCACTGCTTAAATTCATCCAGACCCTTCTCACTGAGAATGCACATTTTTGATTGTTCTCTATGTAGTACGTTTCTAATTGTGTGAATTTTTTGGTTTTCAATTCTGCAGAATTTTACCTGTTTTCCTGCTGATTGGCACACATACAGTCATAAAGATCATGGACTTCTGCATTCACAAGCAGGATGTTTCTTCCCAATGAAACCCAGCTTCACCCCTCCTCCTTCCTGTTGCTGGGGATCCCAGGACTAGAAACACTTCACATCTGGATCGGCTTTCCCTTTTGTGCTGTGTACATAATCTCACTCATAGGCAACTTCACTATTCTACTGGTGCTCATGACTGACAGCAGCTTACACCAGTCCATGTTCTACTTCCTGGCCATGTTGGCCACCATTGACTTGGGCCTTTCAACAGCTACCATCCCTAAGATGCTTGGGATCTTCTGGTTTAGCCTCAGGGAGATTATCTTTGATGCCTGTCTCACCCAGATGTTTTTCATCCACAACTTTACTGGCATGGAGTCAGCAGTCCTCGTGGCAATGGCTTATGACCGCTATGTGGCCATCTGCAACCCACTACGATATAGCACCATCCTCACCAACAAGGCTGTTTCTGTGATTGGTCTTGGTGTGTTAGTGAGGTCATTTATCTTTGTTATTCCATTTGTTTTTCTTATTTTGCGGTTGCCCTTCTGTGGGAATCATGTCATTCCCCACACCTACTGTGAGCACATGAGTCTTGCTCATCTGTCTTGTTCCAGTATCGAGATCAATATCATCTATGGCTTGGGTGCTATTTCAATCCTAGTGTTCGACATCATAGCCATTGCCCTTTCTTACATGCAGATACTTCGTGCTGTTTTCCATCTTCCTTCCCAGAAAGCCCGACTCAAGTCCCTTAGCACATGTGGTTCACATGTGTGCGTAATCCTTGCCTTCTATACACCAGCCCTCTTTTCCTTTATGACTCATCGCTTTGGCCAAAATGTGCCCCGCTACATCCATATACTCCTAGCCAATCTCTATGTTGTGGTGCCACCAGCGCTCAATCCTGTCATATATGGAGTCAGAACCAAGCAGATCTATGACTGTGTGAAGAAAATATTATTACAAAAACAAGGAATTGAAAAAGAAGAGCATCTAATACATATAAGAAGGACTTTTTGAACACAGAAATACCTTCCTATAGTAAATTTAAGCTTATTTGACAGTTCTTTCCTGTATGTTATTGAATTCAGAAAGCTAAAGTCTAAGCTTTGCTATTCAATTTATATGATAAAGAGAGCCAATCAGAGTTTCTGTATGTGATTTTTATCGATTATGGCAGTAAATTTAAAATAGGATTTTAGAAAGCCTGCCGTGTTTTGTGTACTATCCACCTATGTCATTCATGCGAGTGTTTTCATGTTTCTTATTCCTTTATCTCCAAGCCTATCTGTATCTGTTTCTCTCTTCTTGCCTTATATGCCATCCTATCTTTCCTTTTGTTTTTTACTTCTTTTTATATCTAGAAATATCAGTCATTTTTATTCCATAATAAAGACTATATTATGATATATTATTATTTTATCATGAAGATTATTAACATCCAAAATTGGTTCTATGGACTTGATACTGATTATGGCCATAAAAAGACAGTGAGAAAGCAAATGGAATCACAAACAGATTCATTATAAATTTTTGTAAAATTTGTTATAAATATACTTAGCTTTTTATGGACTAAACTGTGATTTAAACATAATTAAGGAAGCACTTATAGCCTAGAGAGATCACTTGTTTTCCCTCCATAGTTTTATTTGTTTTCTAATTTATTTTTAGATTAATCCTGCAGTCACTATCTTCTTTTTCTTGTCTTTACTCATATGATTTTAATATTAAAAAATTTGGGTTTATTCCTAGTTCTCTCTTCAATATATGTTTAAATATGTTTAATATATGTTCTGTCTTTAATGTATGCTTAATGTTCAATGTTCCTTAATTTTTTGTGTCATAAATATGGCCTATTTCATAGATTAAGCATGAAGGGCTTAATTATATACTGTTCCTAAAATAATTAGAATATTGCTCTGCATGCTATTTATACTAAATACAAAATAGTTGTTAGCCATTACTGGAGTCATGTTATTACTTGCAATACAGTGTTTTTTAAATCCTGATGCTTGACAACATCATTACAATTAGAGATGTTTATATTCATAACATTTCATTTTATATCATGTAATATTCCTGAAGATGGGACTCAACTAAAGGACAATTAGTGTTAAATATATACATATATGTTTATATGTATTCATCATAGACAAATACACATGCAACTAACGTGAAATAATTTAAAATTTTTTGAAAATGTGATTTCCTTGAAGTTCTTATCAGAAGGAATTTGAAAAATGCCAACTTTTCCCAAGTCTATCATAAATTAAACTTGTATTTTTCATATCTATCTATCTATCTATCTATCTATCTATCTATCTATCTATCTATCTATCTTAACCTCTTAGTCTTTAAAAAGAAATATACATTAGGAAATAATTATTTATATAATTTATTCTTATCTTCCTCCTTCTGTAATATGAGGAAAGCTGTTTTCACAATATTTTGTGATCTCAGTTCGGATTCTTTTTTGTTTGTTTGTTTGTTTTGGCTTTTTTTTTAATCTTTATAACTGAATCTTTATTGTAGGTAACTACAAACAAAATTAAAATTGTTAGAGTTATTTTTCACATCAGTAAATGTTGATTTAAATATATTCTAACTCTAAAAATGGTACTCAATCCAAGTACCCTCAGAGCATTAGGAAGATAAAACCGATATAAGAATACAGCAAAAAATATATATACATAAATTCCCATATTCTTCCAAAATACTGTTGACATTTTGGGTGATTGAAGCCTGCAAGCCTCAAACAGAACAGTTATGTATCCATATTTTGATTTTTGACGAAATTCCTTTTGATTATTTGTATATGACCATATATATTCATTATTTTCTTTGTATAATTTTCCAGTGCTCTTTAGAGTCAAGATATCTTCTTATCCCTTGATAAATTTTGTTCAAATATATTTCATGAAGTGGTTTTATTATTTTAAGATTTACTTTATCTCAGCTGGGTCCAATTTTGTTAATCTTAGAGACTGGTATTTTTTTATGTATCTAAGATTCCTTTGATGTCAAGTCTAAGAGTGTACCTAGCACATCATTTCAAGAATTAACAATGTATGATTGACTCAGTTTCTCTATGTCTTTACCAACATTTAATGATGTCTTTTTTTTTTTTAATTTTAGCGATTCTAACTGGAGTAGAGTGATAATCTCATTTTGGTTTTAATTTGCATTTCTTTAAAGGCTAATCATGTTGGACGTCTTTTTATGTACTTGTTTGTCATATGTAGAACAATTTTTTTTTTTTTGCCTAACACAGATTCTTGATTTTATTGGTTGCATTAGATATTACATTTTCTTTCTTTCTTTCTTTCTTTTCTTTTTTCTTTTTTTGTTAAATTATTATTATACTTTAAGTTCTAGGGTACATGTGCATAACGTGCAGGTTTGTTACATATGTATACTTGTGCCATGTTGGTGTGCTGCACCCATCAACTTGTCAGCACCTATCAACTCGTCATTTACATCAGGTATAACTCCCAATGCAATCCCTCCCCCCTCCCCCATTCCCCCTCCCCATGATAGGCCCCGGTGTGTGATGTTCCCCTTCCCGAGTCCAAGTGATCTCATTGTTCAGTTCCCACCTATGAGTGAGAACATGCGGTGTTTGGTTTTCTGTTCTTGTGATAGTTTGCTGAGAATGATGGTTTCCAGCTGCATCCATGTCCCTACAAAGGACACAAACTCATCCTTTTTTATGGCTGCATAGTATTCCATGGTGTATATGTGCCACATTTTCTTAATCCAGTCTGTCACTGATGGACATTTGGGTTGATTCCAAGTCTTTGCTATTGTGAGTAGTGCCGCAATAAACATACATGTGCATGTGTCTTTATAGCAGCATGATTTATAATCCTTTGGGTATATACCCAGTAATGGGATGGCTGGGTCATATGGTACATCTAGTTCTAGATCCTTGAGGAATCGCCATACTGTTTTCCATAATGGTTGAACTAGTTTACAATCCCACCAACAGTGTAAAAATGTTCCTATTTCTCCATATCCTCTCTAGCACCTGTTGTTTCCTGACTTTTTAATGGTCCTCATTCTAACTGGTGTGAGATGGTATCTCATTGTGGTTTTGATTTGCATTTCTCTGATGGCCAGTGATGACGAGCATTTTTTCATGTGTCTGTTGGCTGTATGAATGTCTTCTTTTGAGAAATGTCTGTTCATATCCTTTGCCCACTTTTTGGTGGGGCTGTTTGTCTTTTTCTTGTAAATTTGTTTGAGTTTTTTGTAGGTTCTGGATATGAGCCCTTTGTCAGATGAGTAGATTGCAAAAATTTTCTCCCATTCTGTAGGTTGCCTGTTCACTCTGATGGTAGTTTCTTTTGCCGTGCAGAAGCTCTTTAGTTTAATGAGATCCCATTTGTCAGTTTTGGCTTTTGCTGCCGTTGCTTTTGGTGTTTTAGACATGAAGTCTTTGCCCATGCCTATGTCCTGAATGGTACTACCTAGGTTTTCCTCTAGGGTTTTTATGGTATTAGGTCTAACATTTAAGTCTCTAATCCATCTTGAATTAATTTTTGTATAAGGAGTAAGGAAAGGATCCAGTTTCAGCTTTCTACTTATGGCTAGCCAATTTTCCCAGCACCATTTATTAAATAGGGAATCCTTTCCCCATTTCTTGTTTCTCTTAGGTTTGTCAAAGATCAGATGGCT
This sequence comes from Chlorocebus sabaeus, assembly GCF_047675955.1. NCBI lineage: Eukaryota > Metazoa > Chordata > Mammalia > Primates > Cercopithecidae > Chlorocebus > Chlorocebus sabaeus. The sequence goes on along the minus strand of NC_132904.1, from coordinate 66,903,108 downwards.
GTAGATGTGTGGTATTATTTCTGAGGACTCTGTTCTGTTCCTTTGATCTATATCTCTGTTTTGGTACCAGTACCATGCTGTTTTTGGTTACTGTAGCCTTGTAGTATAGTTTGAAGTCAGGTAGCGTCATGCCTCCAGCTTTGTTCTTTTGACTTAGGATTGTCTTGGAGATGCGGGCTCTTTTTTGGTTCCATATGAACTTTAAAGCAGTTTTTTCCAATTCTGTGAAGAAACTCATTGGTAGCTTGATGGGGATGGCATTGAATCTATAAATAACCTTGGGCAGTATGGCCACTTTCACGATATTGATTCTTCCTATCCATGAGCATGGTGTGTTCTTCCATTTGTTTGTGTCTTCTTTTATTTCACTGAGCAGTGGTTTGTAGTTCTCCTTGAAGAGGTCCTTTACATCCCTTGTAAGTTGGATTCCTAGGTATTTTATTCTCTTTGAAGCAATTGTGAATGGAAGTTCATTCATGATTTGGCTCTCTGTTTGTCTGTTACTGGTGTATAAGAATGCTTGTGATTTTTGCACATTAATTTTGTATCCTGAGACTTTGCTGAAGTTGCTTATCAGCTTAAGGAGATTTTGGGCTGAGACAATGGGATTTTCTAAATATACAATCATGTCATCTGCAAACAGGGAAAATTTGACTTCTTCTTTTCCTAACTGAATCCCCTTGATTTCTTTCTCTTGCCTGATTGCCCTAGCCAGAACTTCCAACACTATGTTGAATAGGAGTGGTCCCTGTCTTGTGCCAGTTTTCAAAGGGAATGCTTCCAGTTTTTGCCTATTCAGTATGATATTAGCTGTGGGTTTGTCATAAATAGCTCTTATTATTTTGAGATACGTTCCATCAATACCGAATTTATTGAGCGTTTTTAGCATGAAGGGCTGTTGAATTTTGCCAAAAGCCTTTTCTGCATCTATTGAGATAATCATGTGGTTCTTGTCTTTGGTTCTGTTTATATGCTGGATTATGTTTATTGATTTGCGAATGTTGAACCAGCCTTGCATCTCAGGGATGAAGCCCACTTGATCATGGTGGATAAGCTTTTTGATGTGTTGCTGAATCTGGTTTGCCAGTATTTTATTGAGGATTTTTGCATCGATGTTCATCAGGGTTATTGGTCTAAAATTCTCTTTTTTTGTTGTGTCTCTGCCAGGCTTTGGTATCAGGATGATGTTGGCCTCATAAAATGAGTTAGGGAGGATTCCCTCTTTTTCTATTGATTGGAATAGTTTCAGAAGGAATGGTACCAGCTCCTCCTTGTACCTCTGGTAGAATTCAGCTGTGAATCCATCTGGTCCCGGACTTTTTTTGGTTGGTAGGCTATTAATTATTGCCTCAATTTCAGAGCCTGCTATTGGTCTATTCAGGGAGTCAACTTCTTCCTGGTTTAGTCTTGGAAGAGTGTAAGTGTCCAGGAAATTATCCATTTCTTCTAGATTTTCCAGTTTATTTGCGTAGAGGTGTTTATAGTATTCTCTGATGGTAGTTTGTATTTCTGTGGGGTCGGTGGTGATATCCCCTTTATCATTTTTTATTGCATCTATTTGATTCTTCTCTCTTTTCTTCTTTATTAGTCTTGCTAGCGGTCTGTCAATTTTGTTGATCTTTTCAAAAAACCAACTCCTGGATTCATTGATATTTTGGAGGGTTTTTTGTGTCT